>NW_027364638.1:0-198142 GCF_046119375.1 Phyllobates terribilis | reverse complement strand
CAAAAAATTTCAGAATTGCACCTTGCAATGCGGAGAAATTACTGTTTGTGCATTTACAATATTCATTGATTTTTGCCATTGAAAAACATCATGTTATTCATATACCAGAAATGATTGAAGCTACTGACTGAATGAAAGGAGCTGGCATCTCACTCTCTTTGAATCTTCTTTATCATGCTAAGAGGAGCAGGAAAAAGCAAAAATTTCAGAATTGCACCTTGCAATGTGGAGAAATTACTGTTTGTGCATTTACAATATTCATTGATTTTTACCATTGAAAAACGTCCAGAAATGATTGAAGCTACTGACTGAATGAAAGTAGCTGGCATCTCACTCTCTTTGAATCTTCTTTATCATGCTAAGAGGAGCAGGAAAAAGCAAAAAATTTCAGACTTGCACCTTGCAATGCGGAGAAAATTACTGTTTGTGGCATTTACAATATTCATTGATTTTTGCCATTGAAAAACATCATGTTATTCATATACCAGAAATGTTTGAAGCTACTGACTGAATGAAAGGAGCTGGCATCTCACTCTCTTTGAATCTTCTTTATCATGCTAAGAGGAGCAGAAAAAGCAAAAAATTTCAGAATTGCACCTTGCAATGCGGAGAAATTACTGTTTGTGCATTTACAATATTCATTGATTTTTGCCATTGAAAAACGTCCAGAAATGATTGAAGCTACTGACTGAATGAAAGGAGCTGGCATCTCACTCTCTTTGAATCTTCTTTATCATGCTAAGAGGAGCAGGAAAAAGCAAAAAATTCAGAATTGCACCTTGCAATGCGGAGAAATTACTGTTTGTGCATTTACAATATTCATTGATTTTTGCCATTGAAAAACATCATGTTATTCATATACCAGAAATGATTGAAGCTACTGACTGAATGAAAGGAGCTGGCATCTCACTCTCTTTGAATCTTCTTTATCATGCTAAGAGGAGCAGGAAAAAAGCAAAAAATTTCAGAATTGCACCTTGCAATGCGGAGAAATTACTGTTTGTGCATTTACAATATTCATTGATTTTTGCCATTGAAAAACGTCCAGAAATGATTGAAGCTACTGACTGAATGAAAGGAACTGGCATCTCACTCTCTTTGAATCTTCTTTATCATGCTAAGAGGAGCAGGAAAAAGCAAAAAATTTCAGAATTGCACCTTGCAATGCGGAGAAATTACTGTTTGTGCATTTACAAAATTCATTGATTTTTGCCATTGAAAAACATCATGTTATTCATATACCAGAAATGTTTGAAGCTACTGACTGAATGAAAGGAGCTGACATCTCACTCTCTTTGAATCTTCTTTATCATGCTAAGAGGAGCAGGAAAAAGCAAAAAATTTCAGAATTGCACCTTGCAATGCGGAGAAATTACTGTTTGTGCATTTACAATATTCATTGATTTTTGCCATTGAAAAACGTCCAGAAATGATTGAAGCTACTGACTGAATGAAAGGAGCTGGCATCTCACTCTCTTTGAATCTTCTTTATCATGCTAAGAGGAGCAGGAAAAAGCAAAAAATTTCAGAATTGCACCTTGCAATGCGGAGAAATTACTGTTTGTGCATTTACAATATTCATTGATTTTTGCCATTGAAAAACATCATGTTATTCATATACCAGAAATGATTGAAGCTACTGACTGAATGAAAGGAGCTGGCATCTCACTCTCTTTGAATCTTCTTTATCATGCTAAGAGGAGCAGGAAAAAGCAAAAATTTCAGAATTGCACCTTGCAATGCGGAGAAATTACTGTTTGTGCATTTACAATATTCATTGATTTTTGCCATTGAAAAACGTCCAGAAATGATTGAAGCTACTGACTGAATGAAAGGAGCTGGCATCTCACTCTCTTTGAATCTTCTTTATCATGCTAAGAGGAGCAGGAAAAAGCAAAAAATTTCAGAATTGCACCTTGCAATGCGGAGAAATTACTGTTTGTGCATTTACAATATTCATTGATTTTTGCCATTGAAAAACATCATGTTATTCATATACCAGAAATGTTTGAAGCTACTGACTGAATGAAAGGAGCTGGCATCTCACTCTCTTTGAATCTTCTTTATCATGCTAAGAGGAGCAGGAAAAAGCAAAAAATTTCAGAATTGCACCTTGCAATGCGGAGAAATTACTGTTTGTGCATTTACAATATTCATTGATTTTTGCCATTGAAAAACGTCCAGAAATGATTGAAGCTACTGACTGAATGAAAGGAGCTGGCATCTCACTCTCTTTGAATCTTCTTTATCATGCTAAGAGGAGCAGGAAAAAGCAAAAAATTTCAGAATTGCACCTTGCAATGCGGAGAAATTACTGTTTGTGCATTTACAATATTCATTGATTTTTGCCATTGAAAAACTGTTATCATATACCAGAAATGATTGAAGCTACTGACTGAATGAAAGGAACTGGCATCTCACTCTCTTTGAATCTTCTTTATCATGCTAAGAGGAGCAGGAAAAAGCAAAAAATTTCAGAATTGCACCTTGCAATGCGGAGAAATTACTGTTTGTGCATTTACAAAATTCATTGATTTTTGCCATTGAAAAACATCATGTTATTCATATACCAGAAATTAATTTGAAGCTACTGACTGAATGAAAGGAGCTGACATCTCACTCTCTTTGAATCTTCTTTATCATGCTAAGAGGAGCAGGAAAAAGCAAAAAATTTCAGAATTGCACCTTGCAATGCGGAGAAATTACTGTTTGTGCATTTACAATATTCATTGATTTTTGCCATTGAAAAACATCATTTAGAAATGATTGAAGCTACTGACTGAATGAAAGGAGCTGGCATCTCACTCTCTTTGAATCTTCTTTATCATGCTAAGAGGAGCAGGAAAAAGCAAAAAATTTCAGAATTGCACCTTGCAATGCGGAGAAATTACTGTTTGTGCATTTACAATATTCATTGATTTTTGCCATTGAAAAACATCATGTTATTCATATACCAGAAATGTTTGAAGCTACTGACTGAATGAAAGGAGCTGGCATCTCACTCTCTTTGAATCTTCTTTATCATGCTAAGAGGAGCAGGAAAAAGCAAAAAATTTCAGAATTGCACCTTGCAATGCGGAGAAATTACTGTTTGTGCATTTACAATATTCATTGATTTTTGCCATTGAAAAACGTCCAGAAATGATTGAAGCTACTGACTGAATGAAAGGAGCTGGCATCTCACTCTCTTTGAATCTTCTTTATCATGCTAAGAGGAGCAGGAAAAAGCAAAAAATTTCAGAATTGCACCTTGCAATGCGGAGAAATTACTGTTTGTGCATTTACAATATTCATTGATTTTTGCCATTGAAAAACGTCCAGAAATGATTGAAGCTACTGACTGAATGAAAGGAACTGGCATCTCACTCTCTTTGAATCTTCTTTATCATGCTAAGAGGAGCAGGAAAAAGCAAAAAATTTCAGAATTGCACCTTGCAATGCGGAGAAATTACTGTTTGTGCATTTACAAAATTCATTGATTTTTGCCATTGAAAAACATCATGTTATTCATATACCAGAAATGTTTGAAGCTACTGACTGAATGAAAGGAGCTGACATCTCACTCTCTTTGAATCTTCTTTATCATGCTAAGAGGAGCAGGAAAAAGCAAAAAATTTCAGAATTGCACCTTGCAATGCGGAGAAATTACTGTTTGTGCATTTACAATATTCATTGATTTTTGCCATTGAAAAACGTCCAGAAATGATTGAAGCTACTGACTGAATGAAAGGAGCTGGCATCTCACTCTCTTTGAATCTTCTTTATCATGCTAAGAGGAGCAGGAAAAAGCAAAAAATTTCAGAATTGCACCTTGCAATGCGGAGAAATTACTGTTTGTGCATTTACAATATTCATTGATTTTTGCCATTGAAAAACATCATGTTATTCATATACCAGAAATGTTTGAAGCTACTGACTGAATGAAAGGAGCTGGCATCTCACTCTCTTTGAATCTTCTTTATCATGCTAAGAGGAGCAGGAAAAAGCAAAAAATTTCAGAATTGCACCTTGCAATGCGGAGAAATTACTGTTTGTGCATTTACAATATTCATTGATTTTTGCCATTGAAAAACATCATGTTATTCATATACCAGAAATGATTGAAGCTACTGACTGAATGAAAGGAGCTGGCATCTCACTCTCTTTGAATCTTCTTTATCATGCTAAGAGGAGCAGGAAAAAGCAAAAAATTTCAGAATTGCACCTTGCAATGCGGAGAAATTACTGTTTGTGCATTTACAATATTCATTGATTTTTGCCATTGAAAAACGTCCAGAAATGATTGAAGCTACTGACTGAATGAAAGGAGCTGGCATCTCACTCTCTTTGAATCTTCTTTATCATGCTAAGAGGAGCAGGAAAAAGCAAAAAATTTCAGAATTGCACCTTGCAATGCGGAGAAATTACTGTTTGTGCATTTACAATATTCATTGATTTTTGCCATTGAAAAACATCATGTTATTCATATACCAGAAATGTTTGAAGCTACTGACTGAATGAAAGGAGCTGGCATCTCACTCTCTTTGAATCTTCTTTATCATGCTAAGAGGAGCAGGAAAAAGCAAAAAATTTCAGAATTGCACCTTGCAATGCGGAGAAATTACTGTTTGTGCATTTACAATATTCATTGATTTTTGCCATTGAAAAACGTCCAGAAATGATTGAAGCTACTGACTGAATGAAAGGAGCTGGCATCTCACTCTCTTTGAATCTTCTTTATCATGCTAAGAGGAGCAGGAAAAAGCAAAAAATTTCAGAATTGCACCTTGCAATGCGGAGAAATTACTGTTTGTGCATTTACAATATTCATTGATTTTTGCCATTGAAAAACATCATGTTATTCATATACCAGAAATGATTGAAGCTACTGACTGAATGAAAGGAGCTGGCATCTCACTCTCTTTGAATCTTCTTTATCATGCTAAGCGGAGCAGGAAAAAGCAAAAAATTTCAGAATTGCACCTTGCAATGCGGAGAAATTACTGTTTGTGCATTTACAATATTCATTGATTTTTGCCATTGAAAAACGTCCAGAAATGATTGAAGCTACTGACTGAATGAAAGGAACTGGCATCTCACTCTCTTTGAATCTTCTTTATCATGCTAAGAGGAGCAGGAAAAAGCAAAAAATTTCAGAATTGCACCTTGCAATGCGGAGAAATTACTGTTTGTGCATTTACAAAATTCATTGATTTTTGCCATTGAAAAACATCATGTTATTCATATACCAGAAATGTTTGAAGCTACTGACTGAATGAAAGGAGCTGACATCTCACTCTCTTTGAATCTTCTTTATCATGCTAAGAGGAGCAGGAAAAAGCAAAAAATTTCAGAATTGCACCTTGCAATGCGGAGAAATTACTGTTTGTGCATTTACAATATTCATTGATTTTTGCCATTGAAAAACGTCCAGAAATGATTGAAGCTACTGACTGAATGAAAGGAGCTGGCATCTCACTCTCTTTGAATCTTCTTTATCATGCTAAGAGGAGCAGGAAAAAGCAAAAAATTTCAGAATTGCACCTTGCAATGCGGAGAAATTACTGTTTGTGCATTTACAATATTCATTGATTTTTGCCATTGAAAAACATCATGTTATTCATATACCAGAAATGATTGAAGCTACTGACTGAATGAAAGGAGCTGGCATCTCACTCTCTTTGAATCTTCTTTATCATGCTAAGAGGAGCAGGAAAAAGCAAAAAATTTCAGAATTGCACCTTGCAATGTGGAGAAATTACTGTTTGTGCATTTACAATATTCATTGATTTTTACCATTGAAAAACGTCCAGAAATGATTGAAGCTACTGACTGAATGAAAGTAGCTGGCATCTCACTCTCTTTGAATCTTCTTTATCATGCTAAGAGGAGCAGGAAAAAGCAAAAAATTTCAGACTTGCACCTTGCAATGCGGAGAAATTACTGTTTGTGCATTTACAATATTCATTGATTTTTGCCATTGAAAAACATCATGTTATTCATATACCAGAAATGTTTGAAGCTACTGACTGAATGAAAGGAGCTGGCATCTCACTCTCTTTGAATCTTCTTTATCATGCTAAGAGGAGCAGGAAAAAGCAAAAAATTTCAGAATTGCACCTTGCAATGCGGAGAAATTACTGTTTGTGCATTTACAATATTCATTGATTTTTGCCATTGAAAAACGTCCAGAAATGATTGAAGCTACTGACTGAATGAAAGGAGCTGGCATCTCACTCTCTTTGAATCTTCTTTATCATGCTAAGAGGAGCAGGAAAAAGCAAAAAAATTCAGAATTGCACCTTGCAATGCGGAGAAATTACTGTTTGTGCATTTACAATATTCATTGATTTTTGCCATTGAAAAACATCATGTTATTCATATACCAGAAATGATTGAAGCTACTGACTGAATGAAAGGAGCTGGCATCTCACTCTCTTTGAATCTTCTTTATCATGCTAAGAGGAGCAGGAAAAAGCAAAAAATTTCAGAATTGCACCTTGCAATGCGGAGAAATTACTGTTTGTGCATTTACAATATTCATTGATTTTTGCCATTGAAAAACGTCCAGAAATGATTGAAGCTACTGACTGAATGAAAGGAACTGGCATCTCACTCTCTTTGAATCTTCTTTATCATGCTAAGAGGAGCAGGAAAAAGCAAAAAATTTCAGAATTGCACCTTGCAATGCGGAGAAATTACTGTTTGTGCATTTACAAAATTCATTGATTTTTGCCATTGAAAAACATCATGTTATTCATATACCAGAAATGTTTGAAGCTACTGACTGAATGAAAGGAGCTGACATCTCACTCTCTTTGAATCTTCTTTATCATGCTAAGAGGAGCAGGAAAAAGCAAAAAATTTCAGAATTGCACCTTGCAATGCGGAGAAATTACTGTTTGTGCATTTACAATATTCATTGATTTTTGCCATTGAAAAACGTCCAGAAATGATTGAAGCTACTGACTGAATGAAAGGAGCTGGCATCTCACTCTCTTTGAATCTTCTTTATCATGCTAAGAGGAGCAGGAAAAAGCAAAAAATTTCAGAATTGCACCTTGCAATGCGGAGAAATTACTGTTTGTGCATTTACAATATTCATTGATTTTTGCCATTGAAAAACATCATGTTATTCATATACCAGAAATGTTTGAAGCTACTGACTGAATGAAAGGAGCTGGCATCTCACTCTCTTTGAATCTTCTTTATCATGCTAAGAGGAGCAGGAAAAAGCAAAAAATTTCAGAATTGCACCTTGCAATGCGGAGAAATTACTGTTTGTGCATTTACAATATTCATTGATTTTTGCCATTGAAAAACGTCCAGAAATGATTGAAGCTACTGACTGAATGAAAGGAGCTGGCATCTCACTCTCTTTGAATCTTCTTTATCATGCTAAGAGGAGCAGGAAAAAGCAAAAAATTTCAGAATTGCACCTTGCAATGCGGAGAAATTACTGTTTGTGCATTTACAATATTCATTGATTTTTGCCATTGAAAAACATCATGTTATTCATATACCAGAAATGTTTGAAGCTACTGACTGAATGAAAGGAGCTGGCATCTCACTCTCTTTGAATCTTCTTTATCATGCTAAGAGGAGCAGGAAAAAGCAAAAAATTTCAGAATTGCACCTTGCAATGCGGAGAAATTACTGTTTGTGCATTTACAATATTCATTGATTTTTGCCATTGAAAAACGTCCAGAAATGATTGAAGCTACTGACTGAATGAAAGGAGCTGGCATCTCACTCTCTTTGAATCTTCTTTATCATGCTAAGAGGAGCAGGAAAAAGCAAAAAATTTCAGAATTGCACCTTGCAATGCGGAGAAATTACTGTTTGTGCATTTACAATATTCATTGATTTTTGCCATTGAAAAACGTCCAGAAATGATTGAAGCTACTGACTGAATGAAAGGAACTGGCATCTCACTCTCTTTGAATCTTCTTTATCATGCTAAGAGGAGCAGGAAAAAGCAAAAAATTTCAGAATTGCACCTTGCAATGCGGAGAAATTACTGTTTGTGCATTTACAAAATTCATTGATTTTTGCCATTGAAAAACATCATGTTATTCATATACCAGAAATGTTTGAAGCTACTGACTGAATGAAAGGAGCTGACATCTCACTCTCTTTGAATCTTCTTTATCATGCTAAGAGGAGCAGGAAAAAGCAAAAAATTTCAGAATTGCACCTTGCAATGCGGAGAAATTACTGTTTGTGCATTTACAATATTCATTGATTTTTGCCATTGAAAAACGTCTAGAAATGATTGAAGCTACTGACTGAATGAAAGGAGCTGGCATCTCACTCTCTTTGAATCTTCTTTATCATGCTAAGAGGAGCAGGAAAAAGCAAAAAATTTCAGAATTGCACCTTGCAATGCGGAGAAATTACTGTTTGTGCATTTACAATATTCATTGATTTTTGCCATTGAAAAACATCATGTTATTCATATACCAGAAATGTTTGAAGCTACTGACTGAATGAAAGGAGCTGGCATCTCACTCTCTTTGAATCTTCTTTATCATGCTAAGAGGAGCAGGAAAAAGCAAAAAATTTCAGAATTGCACCTTGCAATGCGGAGAAATTACTGTTTGTGCATTTACAATATTCATTGATTTTTGCCATTGAAAAACGTCCAGAAATGATTGAAGCTACTGACTGAATGAAAGGAGCTGGCATCTCACTCTCTTTGAATCTTCTTTATCATGCTAAGAGGAGCAGGAAAAAGCAAAAAATTTCAGAATTGCACCTTGCAATGCGGAGAAATTACTGTTTGTGCATTTACAATATTCATTGATTTTTGCCATTGAAAAACGTCCAGAAATGATTGAAGCTACTGACTGAATGAAAGGAACTGGCATCTCACTCTCTTTGAATCTTCTTTATCATGCTAAGAGGAGCAGGAAAAAGCAAAAAATTTCAGAATTGCACCTTGCAATGCGGAGAAATTACTGTTTGTGCATTTACAAAATTCATTGATTTTTGCCATTGAAAAACATCATGTTATTCATATACCAGAAATGTTTGAAGCTACTGACTGAATGAAAGGAGCTGACATCTCACTCTCTTTGAATCTTCTTTATCATGCTAAGAGGAGCAGGAAAAAGCAAAAAATTTCAGAATTGCACCTTGCAATGCGGAGAAATTACTGTTTGTGCATTTACAATATTCATTGATTTTTGCCATTGAAAAACGTCCAGAAATGATTGAAGCTACTGACTGAATGAAAGGAGCTGGCATCTCACTCTCTTTGAATCTTCTTTATCATGCTAAGAGGAGCAGGAAAAAGCAAAAAATTTCAGAATTGCACCTTGCAATGCGGAGAAATTACTGTTTGTGCATTTACAATATTCATTGATTTTTGCCATTGAAAAACATCATGTTATTCATATACCAGAAATGTTTGAAGCTACTGACTGAATGAAAGGAGCTGGCATCTCACTCTCTTTGAATCTTCTTTATCATGCTAAGAGGAGCAGGAAAAAGCAAAAAATTTCAGAATTGCACCTTGCAATGCGGAGAAATTACTGTTTGTGCATTTACAATATTCATTGATTTTTGCCATTGAAAAACATCATGTTATTCATATACCAGAAATGATTGAAGCTACTGACTGAATGAAAGGAGCTGGCATCTCACTCTCTTTGAATCTTCTTTATCATGCTAAGAGGAGCAGGAAAAAGCAAAAAATTTCAGAATTGCACCTTGCAATGCGGAGAAATTACTGTTTGTGCATTTACAATATTCATTGATTTTTGCCATTGAAAAACGTCCAGAAATGATTGAAGCTACTGACTGAATGAAAGGAGCTGGCATCTCACTCTCTTTGAATCTTCTTTATCATGCTAAGAGGAGCAGGAAAAAGCAAAAAATTTCAGAATTGCACCTTGCAATGCGGAGAAATTACTGTTTGTGCATTTACAATATTCATTGATTTTTGCCATTGAAAAACATCATGTTATTCATATACCAGAAATGTTTGAAGCTACTGACTGAATGAAAGGAGCTGGCATCTCACTCTCTTTGAATCTTCTTTATCATGCTAAGAGGAGCAGGAAAAAGCAAAAAATTTCAGAATTGCACCTTGCAATGCGGAGAAATTACTGTTTGTGCATTTACAATATTCATTGATTTTTGCCATTGAAAAACGTCCAGAAATGATTGAAGCTACTGACTGAATGAAAGGAGCTGGCATCTCACTCTCTTTGAATCTTCTTTATCATGCTAAGAGGAGCAGGAAAAAGCAAAAAATTTCAGAATTGCACCTTGCAATGCGGAGAAATTACTGTTTGTGCATTTACAATATTCATTGATTTTTGCCATTGAAAAACATCATGTTATTCATATACCAGAAATGATTGAAGCTACTGACTGAATGAAAGGAGCTGGCATCTCGCTCTCTTTGAATCTTCTTTATCATGCTAAGAGGAGCAGGAAAAAGCAAAAAATTTCAGAATTGCACCTTGCAATGCGGAGAAATTACTGTTTGTGCATTTACAATATTCATTGATTTTTGCCATTGAAAAACGTCCAGAAATGATTGAAGCTACTGACTGAATGAAAGGAGCTGGCATCTCACTCTCTTTGAATCTTCTTTATCATGCTAAGAGGAGCAGGAAAAAGCAAAAAATTTCAGAATTGCACCTTGCAATGTGGAGAAATTACTGTTTGTGCATTTACAATATTCATTGATTTTTGCCATTGAAAAACATCATGTTATTCATATACCAGAAATGATTGAAGCTACTGACTGAATGAAAGGAGCTGGCATCTCACTCTCTTTGAATCTTCTTTATCATGCTAAGAGGAGCAGGAAAAAGCAAAAAATTTCAGAATTGCACCTTGCAATGCGGAGAAATTACTGTTTGTGCATTTACAATATTCATTGATTTTTGCCATTGAAAAACGTCCAGAAATGATTGAAGCTACTGACTGAATGAAAGGAGCTGGCATCTCACTCTCTTTGAATCTTCTTTATCATGCTAAGAGGAGCAGGAAAAAGCAAAAAATTTCAGAATTGCAACTTGCAATGCGGAGAAATTACTGTTTGTGCATTTACAATATTCATTGATTTTTGCCATTGAAAAACATCATGTTATTCATATACCAGAAATGATTGAAGCTACTGACTGAATGAAAGGAGCTGGCATCTCACTCTCTTTGAATCTTCTTTATCATGCTAAGAGGAGCAGGAAAAAGCAAAAAATTTCAGAATTGCACCTTGCAATGCGGAGAAATTACTGTTTGTGCATTTACAATATTCATTGATTTTTGCCATTGAAAAACGTCAAGAAATGATTGAAGCTACTGACTGAATGAAAGGAGCTGGCAACTCACTCTCTTTGAATCTTCTTTATCATGCTAAGAGGAGCAGGAAAAAGCAAAAAATTTCAGAATTGCACCTTGCAATGCGGAGAAATTACTGTTTGTGCTTTTACAATATTCATTGATTTTTGCCATTGAAAAACATCATGTTATTCATATACAAGAAATGTTTGAAGCTACTGACTGAATGAAAGGAGCTGGCATCTCACTCTCTTTGAATCTTCTTTATCATGCTAAGAGGAGCAGGAAAAAGCAAAAAATTTCAGAATTGCACCTTGCAATGCGGAGAAATTACTGTTTGTGCATTTACAATATTCATTGATTTTTGCCATTGAAAAACGTCCAGAAATGATTGAAGCTACTGACTGAATGAAAGGAGCTGGCATCTCACTCTCTTTGAATCTTCTTTATCATGCTAAGAGGAGCAGGAAAAAGCAAAAAATTTCAGAATTGCACCTTGCAATGCGGAGAAATTACTGTTTGTGCTTTTACAATATTCATTGATTTTTGCCATTGAAAAACATCATGTTATTCATATACCAGAAATGTTTGAAGCTACTGACTGAATGAAAGGAGCTGGCATCTAACTCTCTTTGAATCTTCTTTATCATGCTAAGAGGAGCAGGAAAAAGCAAAAAATTTCAGAATTGCACCTTGCAATGCGGAGAAATTACTGTTTGTGCATTTACAATATTCATTGATTTTTGCCATTGAAAAACGTCCAGAAATGATTGAAGCTACTGACTGAATGAAAGGAGCTGGCATCTCACTCTCTTTGAATCTTCTTTATCATGCTAAGAGGAGCAGGAAAAAGCAAAAAATTTCAGAATTGCACCTTGCAATGCGGAGAAATTACTGTTTGTGCATTTACAATATTCATTGATTTTTGCCATTGAAAAACATCATGTTATTCATATACCAGAAATGATTGAAGCTACTGACTGAATGAAAGGAGCTGGCATCTTACTCTCTTTGAATCTTCTTTGTCATGCTAAGAGGAGCAGGAAAAAGCAAAAAATTTCAGAATTGCACCTTGCAATGCGGAGAAATTACTGTTTGTGCATTTACAATATTCATTGATTTTTGCCATTGAAAAACGTCCAGAAATGATTGAATCTACTGACTGAATGAAAGGAGCTGGCATCTCACTCTCTTTGAATCTTCTTTATCATGCTAAGAGGAGCAGGAAAAAGCAAAAAATTTCAGAATTGCACCTTGCAATGCGGAGAAATTACTGTTTGTGCATTTACAATATTCATTGATTTTTGCCATTGAAAAACGTCCAGAAATGATTGAAGCTACTGACTGAATGAAAGGAGCTGGCATCTCACTCTCTTTGAATCTTCTTTATCATGCTAAGAGGAGCAGGAAAAAGCAAAAAATTTCAGAATTGCACCTTGCAATGCGGAGAAATTACTGTTTGTGCATTTACAATATTCATTGATTTTTGCCATTGAAAAACATCATGTTATTCATATACCAGAAATGTTTGAAGCTACTGACTGAATGAAAGGAGCTGGCATCTCACTCTCTTTGAATCTTCTTTATCATGCTAAGAGGAGCAGGAAAAAGCAAAAAATTTCAGAATTGCACCTTGCAATGCGGAGAAATTACTGTTTGTGCATTTACAATATTCATTGATTTTTGCCATTGAAAAACGTCCAGAAATGATTGAAGCTACTGACTGAATGAAAGGAGCTGGCATCTCACTCTCTTTGAATCTTCTTTATCATGCTAAGAGGAGCAGGAAAAAGCAAAAAATTTCAGAATTGCACCTTGCAATGCGGAGAAATTACTGTTTGTGCATTTACAATATTCATTGATTTTTGCCATTGAAAAACGTCCAGAAATGATTGAAGCTACTGACTGAATGAAAGGAGCTGGCATCTCACTCTCTTTGAAACTTCTTTATCATGCTAAGAGGAGCAGGAAAAAGCAAAAAATTTCAGAATTGCACCTTGCAATGCGGAGAAATTACTGTTTGTGCATTTACAATATTCATTGATTTTTGCCATTGAAAAACATCATGTTATTCATATACCAGAAATGTTTGAAGCTACTGACTGAATGAAAGGAGCTGGCATCTCACTCTCTTTGAATCTTCTTTATCATGCTAAGAGGAGCAGGAAAAAGCAAAAAATTTCAGAATTGCACCTTGCAATGCGGAGAAATTACTGTTTGTGCATTTACAATATTCATTGATTTTTGCCATTGAAAAACATCATGTTATTCATATACCAGAAATGTTTGAAGCTACTGACTGAATGAAAGGAGCTGGCATCTCACTCTCTTTGAATCTTCTTTATCATGCTAAGAGGAGCAGGAAAAAGCAAAAAAATTCAGAATTGCACCTTGCAATGTGGAGAAATTACTGTTTGTGCATTTACAATATTCATTGATTTTTACCATTGAAAAACGTCCAGAAATGATTGAAGCTACTGACTGAATGAAAGTAGCTGGCATCTCACTCTCTTTGAATCTTCTTTACCATGCTAAGAGGAGCAGGAAAAAGCAAAAAATTTCAGACTTGCACCTTGCAATGCGGAGAAATTACTGTTTGTGCATTTACAATATTCATTGATTTTTGCCATTGAAAAACATCATGTTATTCATATACCAGAAATGTTTGAAGCTACTGACTGAATGAAAGGAGCTGGCATCTCACTCTCTTTGAATCTTCTTTATCATGCTAAGAGGAGCAGGAAAAAGCAAAAAATTTCAGAATTGCACCTTGCAATGCGGAGAAATTACTGTTTGTGCATTTACAATATTCATTGATTTTTGCCATTGAAAAACGTCCAGAAATGATTGAAGCTACTGACTGAATGAAAGGAGCTGGCATCTCACTCTCTTTGAATCTTCTTTATCATGCTAAGAGGAGCAGGAAAAAGCAAAAATTTCAGAATTGCACCTTGCAATGCGGAGAAATTACTGTTTGTGCATTTACAATATTCATTGATTTTTGCCATTGAAAAACGTCCAGAAATGATTGAAGCTACTGACTGAATGAAAGGAGCTGGCATCTCACTCTCTTTGAATCTTCTTTATCATGCTAAGAGGAGCAGGAAAAATCAAAAAATTTCAGAATTGCACCTTGCAATGCGGAGAAATTACTGTTTGTGCATTTACAATATTCATTGATTTTTGCCATTGAAAAACATGTTATTCATATACCAGAAATGTTTGAAGCTACTGACTGAATGAAAGGAGCTGGCACCTCACTCTCTTTGAATCTTCTTTATCATGCTAAGAGGAGCGGGAAAAAGCAAAAAATTTCAGAATTGCACCTTGCAATGCGGAGAAATTACTGTTTGTGCATTTACAATATTCATTGATTTTTGCCATTGAAAAACATCCAGAAATGATTGAAGGTACTGACTGAATGAAAGGAGCTGGCATCTCACTCTCTTTGAATCTTCTTTATCATGCTAAGAGGAGCAGGAAAAAGCAAAAAATTTCAGAATTGCACCTTGCAATGCGGAGAAATTACTGTTTGTGCTTTTACAATATTCATTGATTTTTGCCATTGAAAAACATCATGTTATTCATATACCAGAAATGTTTGAAGCTACTGACTGAATGAAAGGAGCTGGCATCTAACTCTCTTTGAATCTTCTTTATCATGCTAAGAGGAGCAGGAAAAAGCAAAAAATTTCAGAATTGCACCTTGCAATGCGGAGAAATTACTGTTTGTGCATTTACAATATTCATTGATTTTTGCCATTGAAAAATGTCCAGAAATGATTGAAGCTACTGACTGAATGAAAGGAGCTGGCATCTCACTCTCTTTGAATCTTCTTTATCATGCTAAGAGGAGCAGGAAAAAGCAAAAAATTTCAGAATTGCACCTTGCAATGCGGAGAAATTACTGTTTGTGCATTTACAATATTCATTGATTTTTGCCATTGAAAAACGTCCAGAAATGATTGAAGCTACTGACTGAATGAAAGGAGCTGGCATCTCACTCTCTTTGAATCTTCTTTATCATGCTAAGAGGAGCAGGAAAAAGCAAAAAATTTCAGAATTGCAACTTGCAATGCGGAGAAATTACTGTTTGTGCTTTTACAATATTCATTGATTTTTGCCATTGAAAAACATCATGTTATTCATATACCAGAAATTATTGAAGCTACTGACTGAATGAAAGGAGCTGGCATCTCACTCTCTTTGAATCTTCTTTATCATGCTAAGAGGAGCAGGAAAAAGCAAAAAATTTCAGAATTGCACCTTGCAATGCGGAGAAATTACTGTTTGTGCATTTACAATATTCATTGATTTTTGCCATTGAAAAACGTCCAGAAATGATTGAAGTTACTGACTGAATGAAAGGAGCTGGCATCTCACTCTCTTTGAATCTTCTTTATCATGCTAAGAGGAGCAGGAAAAAGCAAAAAATTTCAGAATTGCACCTTGCAATGCGGAGAAATTACTGTTTGTGCTTTTACAATATTCATTGATTTTTGCCATTGAAAAACATCATGTTATTCATATACAAGAAATGTTTGAAGCTACTGACTGAATGAAAGGAGCTGGCATCTCACTCTCTTTGAATCTTCTTTATCATGCTAAGAGGAGCAGGAAAAAGCAAAAAATTTCAGAATTGCACCTTGCAATGCGGAGAAATTACTGTTTGTGCATTTACAATATTCATTGATTTTTGCCATTGAAAAACGTCCAGAAATGATTGAAGCTACTGACTGAATGAAAGGAGCTGGCATCTCACTCTCTTTGAATCTTCTTTATCATGCTAAGAGGAGCAGGAAAAAGCAAAAAATTTCAGAATTGCACCTTGCAATGCGGAGAAATTACTGTTTGTGCATTTACAATATTCATTGATTTTTGCCATTGAAAAACGTCCAGAAATGATTGAAGCTACTGACTGAATGAAAGGAGCTGGCATCTCACTCTCTTTGAATCTTCTTTATCATGCTAAGAGGAGCAGGAAAAACCAAAAAATTTCAGAATTGCACCTTGCAATGCGGAGAAATTACTGTTTGTGCATTTACAATATTCATTGATTTTTGCCATTGAAAAACGTCCAGAAATGATTGAAGCTACTGACTGAATGAAAGGAGCTGGCATCTCACTCTCTTTGAATCTTCTTTATCATGCTAAGAGGAGCAGGAAAAAGCAAAAAATTTCAGAATTGCACCTTGCAATGCGGAGAAATTACTGTTTGTGCATTTACAATATTCATTGATTTTTGCCATTGAAAAACATCATGTTATTCATATACCAGAAATGTTTGAAGCTACTGACTGAATGAAAGGAGCTGGCATCTCACTCTCTTTGAATCTTCTTTATCATGCTAAGAGGAGCAGGAAAAAGCAAAAAATTTCAGAATTGCACCTTGCAATGCGGAGAAATTACTGTTTGTGCATTTACAATATTCATTGATTTTTGCCATTGAAAAACATCATGTTATTCATATACCAGAAATGTTTGAAGCTACTGACTGAATGAAAGGAGCTGGCATCTCACTCTCTTTGAATCTTCTTTATCATGCTAAGAGGAGCAGGAAAAAGCAAAAAATTTCAGAATTGCACCTTGCAATGCGGAGAAATTACTGTTTGTGCATTTACAATATTCATTGATTTTTGCCATTGAAAAACGTCCAGAAATGATTGAAGCTACTGACTGAATGAAAGGAGCTGGCATCTCACTCTCTTTGAATCTTCTTTATCATGCTAAGAGGAGCAGGAAAAATCAAAAAATTTCAGAATTGCACCTTGCAATGCGGAGAAATTACTGTTTGTGCATTTACAATATTCATTGATTTTTGCCATTGAAAAACATGTTATTCATATACCAGAAATGTTTGAAGCTACTGACTGAATGAAAGGAGCTGGCACCTCACTCTCTTTGAATCTTCTTTATCATGCTAAGAGGAGCGGGAAAAAGCAAAAAATTTCAGAATTGCACCTTGCAATGCGGAGAAATTACTGTTTGTGCATTTACAATATTCATTGATTTTTGCCATTGAAAAACATCCAGAAATGATTGAAGGTACTGACTGAATGAAAGGAGCTGGCATCTCACTCTCTTTGAATCTTCTTTATCATGCTAAGAGGAGCAGGAAAAAGCAAAAAATTTCAGAATTGCACCTTGCAATGCGGAGAAATTACTGTTTGTGCATTTACAATATTCATTGATTTTTGCCATTGAAAAACGTCCAGAAATGATTGAAGCTACTGACTGAATGAAAGGAGCTGGCATCTCACTCTCTTTGAATCTTCTTTATCATGCTAAGAGGAGCAGGAAAAAACAAAAAATTTCAGAATTGCACCTTGCAATGCGGAGAAATTACAGTTTGTGCATTTACAATATTCATTGATTTTTGCCATTGAAAAACATCCAGAAATGATTGAAGCTACTGACTGAATGAAAGGAGCTGGCATCTCACTCTCTTTGAATATTCTTTATCATGCTAAGAGGAGCAGGAAAAAGCAAAAAATTTCAGAATTGCACCTTGCAATGCGGAGAAATTACTGTTTGTGCATTTACAATATTCATTGATTTTTGCCATTGAAAAACATCATGTTATTCATATACCAGAAATGTTTGTAGCTACTGACTGAATGAAAGGAGCTGGCATCTCACTCTCTTTGAATCTTCTTTATCATGCTAAGAGGAGCAGGAAAAAGCAAAAAATTTCAGAATTGCACCTTGCAATGCGGAGAAATTACTGTTTGTGCATTTACAATATTCATTGATTTTTGCCATTGAAAAACGTCCAGAAATGATTGAAGCTACTGACTGAATGAAAGGAGCTGGCATCTCACTCTCTTTGAATCTTCTTTATCATGCTAAGAGGAGCAGGAAAAAGCAAAAAATTTCAGAATTGCACCTTGCAATGCGGAGAAATTACTGTTTGTGCATTTACAATATTCATTGATTTTTGCCATTGAAAAACGTCCAGAAATGATTGAAGCTACTGACTGAATGAAAGGAGCTGGCATCTCACTCTCTTTGAATCTTCTTTATCATGCTAAGAGGAGCAGGAAAAAGCAAAAAATTTCAGAATTGCACCTTGCAATGCGGAGAAATTACTGTTTGTGCATTTACAATATTCATTGATTTTTGCCATTGAAAAACGTCCAGAAATGATTGAAGCTACTGACTGAATGAAAGGAGCTGGCATCTCACTCTCTTTGAATCTTCTTTATCATGCTAAGAGGAGCAGGAAAAACCAAAAAATTTCAGAATTGCACCTTGCAATGCGGAGAAATTACTGTTTGTGCATTTACAATATTCATTGATTTTTGCCATTGAAAAACGTCCAGAAATGATTGAAGCTACTGACTGAATGAAAGGAGCTGGCATCTCACTCTCTTTGAATCTTCTTTATCATGCTAAGAGGAGCAGGAAAAAGCAAAAAATTTCAGAATTGCACCTTGCAATGCGGAGAAATTACTGTTTGTGCATTTACAATATTCATTGATTTTTGCCATTGAAAAACATCATGTTATTCATATACCAGAAATGTTTGAAGCTACTGACTGAATGAAAGGAGCTGGCATCTCACTCTCTTTGAATCTTCTTTATCATGCTAAGAGGAGCAGGAAAAAGCAAAAAATTTCAGAATTGCACCTTGCAATGCGGAGAAATTACTGTTTGTGCATTTACAATATTCATTGATTTTTGCCATTGAAAAACATCATGTTATTCATATACCAGAAATGTTTGAAGCTACTGACTGAATGAAAGGAGCTGGCATCTCACTCTCTTTGAATCTTCTTTATCATGCTAAGAGGAGCAGGAAAAAGCAAAAAATTTCAGAATTGCACCTTGCAATGCGGAGAAATTACTGTTTGTGCATTTACAATATTCATTGATTTTTGCCATTGAAAAACATCATGTTATTCATATACCAGAAATGTTTGAAGCTACTGACTGAATGAAAGGAGCTGGCATCTCACTCTCTTTGAATCTTCTTTATCATGCTAAGAGGAGCAGGAAAAAGCAAAAAATTTCAGAATTGCACCTTGCAATGCGGAGAAATTACTGTTTGTGCATTTACAATATTCATTGATTTTTGCCATTGAAAAACGTCCAGAAATGATTGAAGCTACTGACTGAATGAAAGGAGCTGGCATCTCACTCTCTTTGAATCTTCTTTATCATGCTAAGAGGAGCAGGAAAAATCAAAAAATTTCAGAATTGCACCTTGCAATGCGGAGAAATTACTGTTTGTGCATTTACAATATTCATTGATTTTTGCCATTGAAAAACATGTTATTCATATACCAGAAATGTTTGAAGCTACTGACTGAATGAAAGGAGCTGGCACCTCACTCTCTTTGAATCTTCTTTATCATGCTAAGAGGAGCGGGAAAAAGCAAAAAATTTCAGAATTGCACCTTGCAATGCGGAGAAATTACTGTTTGTGCATTTACAATATTCATTGATTTTTGCCATTGAAAAACATCCAGAAATGATTGAAGGTACTGACTGAATGAAAGGAGCTGGCATCTCACTCTCTTTGAATCTTCTTTATCATGCTAAGAGGAGCAGGAAAAAGCAAAAAATTTCAGAATTGCACCTTGCAATGCGGAGAAATTACTGTTTGTGCATTTACAATATTCATTGATTTTTGCCATTGAAAAACGTCCAGAAATGATTGAAGCTACTGACTGAATGAAAGGAGCTGGCATCTCACTCTCTTTGAATCTTCTTTATCATGCTAAGAGGAGCAGGAAAAAACAAAAAATTTCAGAATTGCACCTTGCAATGCGGAGAAATTACAGTTTGTGCATTTACAATATTCATTGATTTTTGCCATTGAAAAACATCCAGAAATGATTGAAGCTACTGACTGAATGAAAGGAGCTGGCATCTCACTCTCTTTGAATATTCTTTATCATGCTAAGAGGAGCAGGAAAAAGCAAAAAATTTCAGAATTGCACCTTGCAATGCGGAGAAATTACTGTTTGTGCATTTACAATATTCATTGATTTTTGCCATTGAAAAACATCATGTTATTCATATACCAGAAATGTTTGTAGCTACTGACTGAATGAAAGGAGCTGGCATCTCACTCTCTTTGAATCTTCTTTATCATGCTAAGAGGAGCAGGAAAAAGCAAAAAATTTCAGAATTGCACCTTGCAATGCGGAGAAATTACTGTTTGTGCATTTACAATATTCATTGATTTTTGCCATTGAAAAACATCATGTTATTCATATACCAGAAATGTTTGAAGCTACTGACTGAATGAAAGGAGCTGGCATCTCACTCTCTTTGAATCTTCTTTATCATGCTAAGAGGAGCAGGAAAAAGCAAAAAATTTCAGAATTGCACCTTGCAATGTGGAGAAATTACTGTTTGTGCATTTACAATATTCATTGATTTTTACCATTGAAAAACATCCAGAAATGATTGAAGCTACTGACTGAATGAAAGTAGCTGGCATCTCACTCTCTTTGAATCTTCTTTATCATGCTAAGAGGAGCAGGAAAAAGCAAAAAATTTCAGAATTGCACCTTGCAATGCAGAGAAATTACTGTTTGTGCATTTACAATATTCATTGATTTTTGCCATTGAAAAACATCATGTTATTCATATACCAGAAATGTTTGAAGCTACTGACTGAATGAAAGGAGCTGGCATCTCACTCTCTTTGAATCTTCTTTATCATGCTAAGAGGAGCAGGAAAAAGCAAAAAATTTCAGAATTGCACCTTGCAATGTGGAGAAATTACTGTTTGTGCATTTACAATATTCATTGATTTTTACCATTGAAAAACATCCAGAAATGATTGAAGCTACTGACTGAATGAAAGTAGCTGGCATCTCACTCTCTTTGTATCTTCTTTATCATGCTAAGAGGAGCAGGAAAAAGCAAAAAATTTCAGACTTGCACCTTGCAATGCGGAGAAATTACTGTTTGTGCATTTACAATATTCATTGATTTTTGCCATTGAAAAACATCATGTTATTCATATACCAGAAATGTTTGAAGCTACTGACTGAATGAAAGGAGCTGGCATCTCACTCTCTTTGAATCTTCTTTATCATGCTAAGAGGAGCAGGAAAAAGCAAAAAATTTCAGAATTGCACCTTGCAATGCGGAGAAATTACTGTTTGTGCATTTACAATATTCATTGATTTTTGCCATTGAAAAACGTCCAGAAATGATTGAAGCTACTGACTGAATGAAAGGAGCTGGCATCTCACTCTCTTTGAATCTTGTTTATCATGCTAAGAGGAGCAGGAAAAAGCAAAAAATTTCAGAATTGCACCTTGCAATGCGGAGAAATGACTGTTTGTGCATTTACAATATTCATTGATTTTTGCCATTGAAAAACGTCCAGAAATGATTGAAGCTACTGACTGAATGAAAGGAGCTGGCATCTCACTCTCTTTGAATCTTCTTTATCATGCTAAGAGGAGCAGGAAAAAGCAAAAAATTTCAGAATTGCACCTTGCAATGCGGAGAAATTACTGTTTGTGCATTTACAATATTCATTGATTTTTGCCATTGAAAAACATCATGTTATTCATATACCAGAAATGATTGAAGATACTGACTGAATGAAAGGAGCTGGCATCTCACTCTCTTTGAATCTTCTTTATCATGCTAAGAGGAGCAGGAAAAAGCAAAAAATTTCAGAATTGCACCTTGCAATGCGGAGAAATTACTGTTTGTGCATTTACAATATTCATTGATTTTTGCCATTGAAAAACGTCCAGAAATGATTGAAGCTACTGACTGAATGAAAGGAGCTGGCACCTCACTCTCTTTGAATCTTCTTTATCATGCTAAGAGGAGCGGGAAAAAGCAAAAAATTTCAGAATTGCACCTTGCAATGCGGAGAAATTACTGTTTGTGCATTTACAATATTCATTGATTTTTGCCATTGAAAAACGTCCAGAAATGATTGAAGCTACTGACTGAATGAAAGGAGCTGGCATCTCACTCTCTTTGAATCTTCTTTATCATGCTAAGAGGAGCAGGAAAAAGCAAAAAATTTCAGAATTGCACCTTGCAATGCGGAGAAATTACTGTTTGTGCATTTACAATATTCATTGATTTTTGCCATTGAAAAACATCATGTTATTCATATACCAGAAATGTTTGAAGCTACTGACTGAATGAAAGGAGCTGGCATCTCACTCTCTTTGAATCTTCTTTATCATGCTAAGAGGAGCAGGAAAAAGCAAAAAATTTCAGAATTGCACCTTGCAATGCGGAGAAATTACTGTTTGTGCATTTACAATATTCATTGATTTTTGCCATTGAAAAACATCATGTTATTCATATACCAGAAATGTTTGAAGCTACTGACTGAATGAAAGGAGCTGGCATCTCACTCTCTTTGAATCTTCTTTATCATGCTAAGAGGAGCAGGAAAAAGCAAAAAATTTCAGAATTGCACCTTGCAATGCGGAGAAATTACTGTTTGTGCATTTACAATATTCATTGATTTTTGCCATTGAAAAACGTCCAGAAATGATTGAAGCTACTGACTGAATGAAAGGAGCTGGCATCTCACTCTCTTTGAATCTTCTTTATCATGCTAAGAGGAGCAGGAAAAATCAAAAAATTTCAGAATTGCACCTTGCAATGCGGAGAAATTACTGTTTGTGCATTTACAATATTCATTGATTTTTGCCATTGAAAAACATGTTATTCATATACCAGAAATGTTTGAAGCTACTGACTGAATGAAAGGAGCTGGCACCTCACTCTCTTTGAATCTTCTTTATCATGCTAAGAGGAGCGGGAAAAAGCAAAAAATTTCAGAATTGCACCTTGCAATGCGGAGAAATTACTGTTTGTGCATTTACAATATTCATTGATTTTTGCCATTGAAAAACATCCAGAAATGATTGAAGGTACTGACTGAATGAAAGGAGCTGGCATCTCACTCTCTTTGAATCTTCTTTATCATGCTAAGAGGAGCAGGAAAAAGCAAAAAATTTCAGAATTGCACCTTGCAATGCGGAGAAATTACTGTTTGTGCATTTACAATATTCATTGATTTTTGCCATTGAAAAACGTCCAGAAATGATTGAAGCTACTGACTGAATGAAAGGAGCTGGCATCTCACTCTCTTTGAATCTTCTTTATCATGCTAAGAGGAGCAGGAAAAAACAAAAAATTTCAGAATTGCACCTTGCAATGCGGAGAAATTACAGTTTGTGCATTTACAATATTCATTGATTTTTGCCATTGAAAAACATCCAGAAATGATTGAAGCTACTGACTGAATGAAAGGAGCTGGCATCTCACTCTCTTTGAATATTCTTTATCATGCTAAGAGGAGCAGGAAAAAGCAAAAAATTTCAGAATTGCACCTTGCAATGCGGAGAAATTACTGTTTGTGCATTTACAATATTCATTGATTTTTGCCATTGAAAAACATCATGTTATTCATATACCAGAAATGTTTGTAGCTACTGACTGAATGAAAGGAGCTGGCATCTCACTCTCTTTGAATCTTCTTTATCATGCTAAGAGGAGCAGGAAAAAGCAAAAAATTTCAGAATTGCACCTTGCAATGCGGAGAAATTACTGTTTGTGCATTTACAATATTCATTGATTTTTGCCATTGAAAAACATCATGTTATTCATATACCAGAAATGTTTGAAGCTACTGACTGAATGAAAGGAGCTGGCATCTCACTCTCTTTGAATCTTCTTTATCATGCTAAGAGGAGCAGGAAAAAGCAAAAAATTTCAGAATTGCACCTTGCAATGTGGAGAAATTACTGTTTGTGCATTTACAATATTCATTGATTTTTACCATTGAAAAACATCCAGAAATGATTGAAGCTACTGACTGAATGAAAGTAGCTGGCATCTCACTCTCTTTGAATCTTCTTTATCATGCTAAGAGGAGCAGGAAAAAGCAAAAAATTTCAGAATTGCACCTTGCAATGCAGAGAAATTACTGTTTGTGCATTTACAATATTCATTGATTTTTGCCATTGAAAAACATCATGTTATTCATATACCAGAAATGTTTGAAGCTACTGACTGAATGAAAGGAGCTGGCATCTCACTCTCTTTGAATCTTCTTTATCATGCTAAGAGGAGCAGGAAAAAGCAAAAAATTTCAGAATTGCACCTTGCAATGTGGAGAAATTACTGTTTGTGCATTTACAATATTCATTGATTTTTACCATTGAAAAACATCCAGAAATGATTGAAGCTACTGACTGAATGAAAGTAGCTGGCATCTCACTCTCTTTGTATCTTCTTTATCATGCTAAGAGGAGCAGGAAAAAGCAAAAAATTTCAGACTTGCACCTTGCAATGCGGAGAAATTACTGTTTGTGCATTTACAATATTCATTGATTTTTGCCATTGAAAAACATCATGTTATTCATATACCAGAAATGTTTGAAGCTACTGACTGAATGAAAGGAGCTGGCATCTCACTCTCTTTGAATCTTCTTTATCATGCTAAGAGGAGCAGGAAAAAGCAAAAAATTTCAGAATTGCACCTTGCAATGCGGAGAAATTACTGTTTGTGCATTTACAATATTCATTGATTTTTGCCATTGAAAAACGTCCAGAAATGATTGAAGCTACTGACTGAATGAAAGGAGCTGGCATCTCACTCTCTTTGAATCTTGTTTATCATGCTAAGAGGAGCAGGAAAAAGCAAAAAATTTCAGAATTGCACCTTGCAATGCGGAGAAATGACTGTTTGTGCATTTACAATATTCATTGATTTTTGCCATTGAAAAACGTCCAGAAATGATTGAAGCTACTGACTGAATGAAAGGAGCTGGCATCTCACTCTCTTTGAATCTTCTTTATCATGCTAAGAGGAGCAGGAAAAAGCAAAAAATTTCAGAATTGCACCTTGCAATGCGGAGAAATTACTGTTTGTGCATTTACAATATTCATTGATTTTTGCCATTGAAAAACATCATGTTATTCATATACCAGAAATGATTGAAGATACTGACTGAATGAAAGGAGCTGGCATCTCACTCTCTTTGAATCTTCTTTATCATGCTAAGAGGAGCAGGAAAAAGCAAAAAATTTCAGAATTGCACCTTGCAATGCGGAGAAATTACTGTTTGTGCATTTACAATATTCATTGATTTTTGCCATTGAAAAACGTCCAGAAATGATTGAAGCTACTGACTGAATGAAAGGAACTGGCATCTCACTCTCTTTGAATCTTCTTTATCATGCTAAGAGGAGCAGGAAAAAGCAAAAAATTTCAGAATTGCACCTTGCAATGCGGAGAAATTACTGTTTGTGCATTTACAAAATTCATTGATTTTTGCCATTGAAAAACATCATGTTATTCATATACCAGAAATGTTTGAAGCTACTGACTGAATGAAAGGAGCTGACATCTCACTCTCTTTGAATCTTCTTTATCATGCTAAGAGGAGCAGGAAAAAGCAAAAAATTTCAGAATTGCACCTTGCAATGCGGAGAAATTACTGTTTGTGCATTTACAATATTCATTGATTTTTGCCATTGAAAAACATCCAGAAATGATTGAAGCTACTGACTGAATGAAAGGAGCTGGCATCTCACTCTCTTTGAATCTTCTTTATCATGCTAAGAGGAGCAGGAAAAAGCAAAAAATTTCAGAATTGCACCTTGCAATGCGGAGAAATTACTGTTTGTGCATTTACAATATTCATTGATTTTTGCCATTGAAAAACATCATGTTATTCATATACCAGAAATGTTTGAAGCTACTGACTGAATGAAAGGAGCTGGCATCTCACTCTCTTTGAATCTTCTTTATCATGCTAAGAGGAGCAGGAAAAAGCAAAAAATTTCAGAATTGCACCTTGCAATGCGGAGAAATTACTGTTTGTGCATTTACAATATTCATTGATTTTTGCCATTGTAAAACATCATGTTATTCATATACCAGAAATGTTTGAAGCTACTGACTGAATGAAAGGAGCTGGCATCTCACTCTCTTTGAATCTTCTTTATCATGCTAAGAGGAGCAGGAAAAAGCAAAAAATTTCAGAATTGCACCTTGCAATGTGGAGAAATTACTGTTTGTGCATTTACAATATTCATTGATTTTTACCATTGAAAAAGGTCCAGAAATGATTGAAGCTACTGACTGAATGAAAGTAGCTGGCATCTCACTCTCTTTGAATCTTCTTTATCATGCTAAGAGGAGCAGGAAAAAGCAAAAAATTTCAGACTTGCACCTTGCAATGCGGAGAAATTACTGTTTGTGCATTTACAATATTCATTGATTTTTGCCATTGAAAAACATCATGTTATTCATATACCAGAAATGTTTGAAGCTACTGACTGAATGAAAGGAGCTGGCATCTCACTCTCTTTGAATCATCTTTATCATGCTAAGATGAGCAGGAAAAAGCAAAAAATTTCAGAATCGCACCTTGCAATGCGGAGAAATTACTGTTTGTGCATTTACAATTTTCATTGATTTTTGCCATTGAAAAACGTCCAGAAATGATTGAAGGTACTGACTGAATGAAAGGAGCTGGCATCTCACTCTCTTTGAATCTTCTTTATCATGCTAAGAGGAGCAGGAAAAAGCAAAAAATTTCAGAATTGCACTTTGCAATGCGGAGAAATTACTGTTTGTGCATTTACAATATTCATTGATTTTTGCCATTGAAAAACGTCCAGAAATGATTGAAGCTACTGACTGAATGAAAGGAGCTGGCATCTCACTCTCCTTGAATCTTCTTTATCATGCTAAGAGGAGCAGGAAAAAGCAAAAAATTTCAGAATTGCACCTTGCAATGCGGAGAAATTACAGTTTGTGCATTTACAATATTCATTGATTTTTGCCATTGAAAAACATCCAGAAATGATTGAAGCTACTGACTGAATGAAAGGAGCTGGCATCTCACTCTCTTTGAATCTTCTTTATCATGCTAAGAGGAGCAGGAAAAAGCAAAAAATTTCAGAATTGCACCTTGCAATGCGGAGAAATTACTGTTTGTGCATTTACAATATTCATTGATTTTTGCCATTGAAAAACATCATGTTATTCATATACCAGAAATGTTTGAAGCTACTGACTGAATGAAAGGAGCTGGCATCTCACTCTCTTTGAATCTTCTTTATCATGCTAAGAGGAGCAGGAAAAAGCAAAAAATTTCAGAATTGCACCTTGCAATGCGGAGAAATTACTGTTTGTGCATTTACAATATTCATTGATTTTTGCCATTGAAAAACATGTTATTCATATACCAGAAATGTTTGAAGCTACTGACTGAATGAAAGGAGCTGGCACCTCACTCTCTTTGAATCTTTATCATGCTAAGAGGAGCGGGAAAAAGCAAAAAATTTCAGAATTGCACCTTGCAATGCGGAGAAATTACTGTTTGTGCATTTACAATATTCATTGATTTTTGCCATTGAAAAACGTCCAGAAATGATTGAAGGTACTGACTGAATGAAAGGAGCTGGCATCTCACTCTCTTTGAATCTTCTTTATCATGCTAAGAGGAGCAGGAAAAAGCAAAAAATTTCAGAATTGCACCTTGCAATGCGGAGAAATTACTGTTTGTGCATTTACAATATTCATTGATTTTTGCCATTGAAAAACGTCCAGAAATGATTGAAGCTACTGACTGAATGAAAGGAGCTGGCATCTCACTCTCTTTGAATCTTCTTTATTATGCTAAGAGGAGCAGGAAAAAGCAAAAAATTTCAGAATTGCACCTTGCAATGCGGAGAAATTACAGTTTGTGCATTTACAATATTCATTGATTTTTGCCATTGAAAAACATCCAGAAATGATTGAAGCTACTGACTGAATGAAAGGAGCTGGCATCTCACTCTCTTTGAATCTTCTTTATCATGCTAAGAGGAGCAGGAAAAAGCAAAAAATTTCAGAATTGCACCTTGCAATGCGGAGAAATTACTGTTTGTGCATTTACAATATTCATTGATTTTTGCCATTGAAAAACATCATGTTATTCATATACCAGAAATGTTTGAAGCTACTGACTGAATGAAAGGAGCTGGCATCTCACTCTCTTTGAATCTTCTTTATCATGCTAAGAGGAGCAGGAAAAAGCAAAAAATTTCAGAATTGCACCTTGCAATGTGGAGAAATTACTGTTTGTGCATTTACAATATTCATTGATTTTTACCATTGAAAAACGTCCAGAAATGATTGAAGCTACTGACTGAATGAAAGTAGCTGGCATCTCACTCTCTTTGAATCTTCTTTATCATGCTAAGAGGAGCAGGAAAAAGCAAAAAATTTCAGACTTGCACCTTGCAATGCGGAGAAATTACTGTTTGTGCATTTACAATATTCATTGATTTTTGCCATTGAAAAACATCATGTTATTCATATACCAGAAATGTTTGAAGCTACTGACTGAATGAAAGGAGCTGGCATCTCACTCTCTTTGAATCTTCTTTATCATGCTAAGAGGAGCAGGAAAAAGCAAAAAATTTCAGAATTGCACCTTGCAATGCGGAGAAATTACTGTTTGTGCATTTACGATATTCATTGATTTTTGCCATTGAAAAACGTCCAGAAATGATTGAAGCTACTGACTGAATGAAAGGAGCTGGCATCTCACTCTCTTTGAATCTTGTTTATCATGCTAAGAGGAGCAGGAAAAAGCTAAAAATTTCAGAATTGCACCTTGCAATGCGGAGAAATTACTGTTTGTGCATTTACAATATTCATTGATTTTTGCCATTGAAAAACATCCAGAAATGATTGAAGCTACTGACTGAATGAAAGGAGCTGGCATCTCACTCTCTTTGAATCTTCTTTATCATGCTAAGAGGAGCAGGAAAAAGCAAAAAATTTCAGAATTGCACCTTGCAATGCGGAGAAATTACTGTTTGTGCATTTACAATATTCATTGATTTTTGCCATTGAAAAACATCCAGAAATGATTGAAGCTACTGACTGAATGAAAGGAGCTGGCATCTCACTCTCTTTGAATCTTCTTTATCATGCTAAGAGGAGCAGGAAAAAGCAAAAAATTTCATAATTGCACCTTGCAATGCGGAGAAATTACTGTTTGTGCATTTACAATATTCATTGATTTTTGCCATTGAAAAACGTCCAGAAATGATTGAAGCTACTGACTGAATGAAAGGAGCTGGCATCTCACTCTCTTTGAATCATGTTTATCATGCTAAGAGGAGCAGGAAAAAGCAAAAAATTTCAGAATTGCACCTTGCAATGCGGAGAAATTACTGTTTGTGCATTTACAATATTCATTGATTTTTGCCATTGAAAAACGTCCAGAAATTATTGAAGCTACTGACTGAATGAAAGGAGCTGGCATCTCACTCTCTTTGAATCTTCTTTATCATGCTAAGAGGAGCAGGAAAAAGCAAAAAATTTCAGAATTGCACCTTGCAATGCGGAGAAATTACTGTTTGTGCATTTACAATATTCATTGATTTTTGCCATTGAAAAACATCATGTTATTCATATACCAGAAATGATTGAAGCTACTGACTGAATGAAAGGAGCTGGCATCTCACTCTCTTTGAATCTTCTTTATCATGCTAAGAGGAGCAGGAAAAAGTAAAAAATTTCAGAATTGCACTATGCAATGCGGAGAAATTACTGTTTGTGCATTTATAATATTCAATGATTTTTGCCATTGAAAAACGTCCAGAAATGATTGAAGCTACTGACTGAACGAAAGGAGCTGGCATCTCACTCTCTTTGAATCTTCATCATGCTAAGAGGAGCAGGAAAAAGCAAAAAATTTCAGAATTGCACCTTGCAATGCGGAGAAATTACTGTTTGTGCATTTACAATATTCATTGATTTTTGCCATTGAAAAACATCATGTTATTCATATACCAGAAATGTTTGAAGCTACTGACTGAATGAAAGGAGCTGGCATCTCACTCTCTTTGAATCTTCTTTATCATGCTAAGAGGAGCAGGAAAAAGCAAAAAATTTCAGAATTGCAACTTGCAATGCGGAGAAATTACTGTTTGTGCATTTACAATATTCATTGATTTTTGCCATTGAAAAACGTCCAGAAATGATTGAAGCTACTGACTGAAAGAAAGGAGCTGGCATCTCACTCTCTTTGAATCTTCTTTATCATGCTAAGAGGAGCAGGTAAAAGCAAAAAATTTCAGAATTGCACCTTGCAATGCGGAGAAATTACTGTTTGTGCATTTACAATATTCATTGATTTTTGCCATTGAAAAACGTCCAGAAATGATTGAAGCTACTGACTGAATGAATGGAGCTGGCATCTCACTCTCTTTGAATCTTGTTTATCATGCTAAGAGGAGCAGGAAAAAGCAAAAAATTTCAGAATTGCACCTTGCAATGCGGAGAAATTACTGTTTGTGCATTTGCAATATTCATTGATTTTTGCCATTGAAAAACGTCCAGAAATGATTGAAGCTACTGACTGAATGAAAGGAGCTGGCATCTCACTCTCTTTGAATCTTCTTTATCATGCTAAGAGGAGCAGGAAAAAGCAAAAAATTTCAGAATTGCACCTTGCAATGCGGAGAAATTACTGTTTGTGCATTTACAATATTCATTGATTTTTGCCATTGAAAAACATCATGTTATTCATATACCAGAAATGATTGAAGCTACTGACTGAATGAAAGGAGCTGGCATCTCACTCTCTTTGAATCTTCTTTATCATGCTAAGAGGAGCAGGAAAAAGCAAAAAAATTTCAGAATTGCACCTTGCAATGCGGAGAAATTACTGTTTGTGCATTTACAATATTCATTGATTTTTGCCATTGAAAAACATCATGTTATTCATATACCAGAAATGTTTGAAGCTACTGACTGAATGAAAGGAGCTGGCATCTCACTCTCTTTGAATCTTCTTTATCATGCTAAGAGGAGCAGGAAAAAGCAAAAAATTTCAGAATTGCACCTTGCAATGCGGAGAAATTACTGTTTGTGCATTTACAATATTCATTGATTTTTACCATTGAAAAACGTCCAGAAATGATTGAGGCTACTGACTGAACGAAAGGAGCTGGCATCTCACTCTCTTTGTATCTTCTTTAACATGCTAAGAGGAGCAGGAAAAAGCAAAAAATTTCAGAATTGCACCTTGCAATGCGGAGAAATTACTGTTTGTGCATTTACAATATTCATTGATTTTTGCCATTGAAAAACATCATGTTATTCATATACCAGAAATGTTTGAAGCTACTGACTGAATGAAAGGAGCTGGCATCTCACTCTCTTTGAATCTTCTTTATCATGCTAAGAGGAGCAGGAAAAAACAAAAAATTTCAGAATTGCACCTTGCAATGCGGAGAAATTACTGTTTGTGCATTTACAATATTCATTGATTTTTGCCATTGAAAAACATCATGTTATTCATATACCAGAAATGATTGAAGCTACTGACTGAATGAAAGGAGCTGGCATCTCACTCTCTTTGAATCTTCTTTATCATGCTAAGAGGAGCAAGAAAAAGTAAAAAATTTCAGAATTGCACCTTGCAATGCGGAGAAATTACTGTTTGTGCATTTACAATATTCAATGATTTTTGCCATTGAAAAAAGTCCAGAAATGATTGAAGCTACTGACTCAATGAAAGGAGCTGGCATCTCACTCTCTTTGAATCTTCTTTATCATGCTAAGAGGAGCAGGAAAAAGCAAAAAATTTCAGAATTGCACCTTGCAATGCGGAGAAATTACTGTTTGTGCATTTACAATATTCATTGATTTTTGCCATTGAAAAACATCATGTTATTCATATACCAGAAATGTTTGAAGCTACTGACTGAATGAAAGGAGCTGGCATCTCACTCTCTTTGAATCTTCTTTATCATGCTAAGAGGAGCAGGAAAAAGCAAAAAATTTCAGAATTGCACCTTGCAATGCGGAGAAATTACTGTTTGTGCATTTACAATATTCATTGATTTTTGCCATTGAAAAACATCATGTTATTCATATACCAGAAATGTTTGAAGCTACTGACTGAATGAAAGGAGCTGGCATCTCACTCTCTTTGAATCTTCTTTATCATGCTAAGAGGAGCAGGAAAAAGCAAAAAATTTCAGAATTGCACCTTGCAATGCGGAGAAATTACTGTTTGTGCATTTACAATATTCATTGATTTTTGCCATTGAAAAACATGTTATTCATATACCAGAAATGTTTGAAGCTACTGACTGAATGAAAGGAGCTGGCATCTCACTCTCTTTGAATCTTCTTTATCATGCTAAGAGGAGCAGGAAAAAGCAAAAAATTTCAGAATTGCACCTTGCAATGCGGAGAAATTACAGTTTGTGCATTTACAATATTCATTGATTTTTGCCATTGAAAAACGTCCAGAAATGATTGAAGCTACTGACTGAATGAAAGGAGCTGGCATCTCACTCTCTTTGAATCTTCTTTATCATGCTAAGAGGAGCAGGAAAAAGTAAAAAATTTCAGAATTGCACTATGCAATGCGGAGAAATTACTGTTTGTGCATTTATAATATTCAATGATTTTTGCCATTGAAAAACGTCCAGAAATGATTGAAGCTACTGACTGAACGAAAGGAGCTGGCATCTCACTCTCTTTGAATCTTCATCATGCTAAGAGGAGCAGGAAAAAGCAAAAAATTTCAGAATTGCACCTTGCAATGCGGAGAAATTACTGTTTGTGCATTTACAATATTCATTGATTTTTGCCATTGAAAAACATCATGTTATTCATATACCAGAAATGTTTGAAGCTACTGACTGAATGAAAGGAGCTGGCATCTCACTCTCTTTGAATCTTCTTTATCATGCTAAGAGGAGCAGGAAAAAGCAAAAAATTTCAGAATTGCAACTTGCAATGCGGAGAAATTACTGTTTGTGCATTTACAATATTCATTGATTTTTGCCATTGAAAAACGTCCAGAAATGATTGAAGCTACTGACTGAAAGAAAGGAGCTGGCATCTCACTCTCTTTGAATCTTCTTTATCATGCTAAGAGGAGCAGGTAAAAGCAAAAAATTTCAGAATTGCACCTTGCAATGCGGAGAAATTACTGTTTGTGCATTTACAATATTCATTGATTTTTGCCATTGAAAAACGTCCAGAAATGATTGAAGCTACTGACTGAATGAAAGGAGCTGGCATCTCACTCTCTTTGAATCTTGTTTATCATGCTAAGAGGAGCAGGAAAAAGCAAAAAATTTCAGAATTGCACCTTGCAATGCGGAGAAATTACTGTTTGTGCATTTGCAATATTCATTGATTTTTGCCATTGAAAAACGTCCAGAAATGATTGAAGCTACTGACTGAATGAAAGGAGCTGGCATCTCACTCTCTTTGAATCTTCTTTATCATGCTAAGAGGAGCAGGAAAAAGCAAAAAATTTCAGAATTGCACCTTGCAATGCGGAGAAATTACTGTTTGTGCATTTACAATATTCATTGATTTTTGCCATTGAAAAACATCATGTTATTCATATACCAGAAATGATTGAAGCTACTGACTGAATGAAAGGAGCTGGCATCTCACTCTCTTTGAATCTTCTTTATCATGCTAAGAGGAGCAGGAAAAAGCAAAAAATTTCAGAATTGCACCTTGCAATGCGGAGAAATTACTGTTTGTGCATTTACAATATTCATTGATTTTTGCCATTGAAAAACATCATGTTATTCATATACCAGAAATGTTTGAAGCTACTGACTGAATGAAAGGAGCTGGCATCTCACTCTCTTTGAATCTTCTTTATCATGCTAAGAGGAGCAGGAAAAAGCAAAAAATTTCAGAATTGCACCTTGCAATGCGGAGAAATTACTGTTTGTGCATTTACAATATTCATTGATTTTTACCATTGAAAAACGTCCAGAAATGATTGAGGCTACTGACTGAACGAAAGGAGCTGGCATCTCACTCTCTTTGAATCTTCTTTAACATGCTAAGAGGAGCAGGAAAAAGCAAAAAATTTCAGAATTGCACCTTGCAATGCGGAGAAATTACTGTTTGTGCATTTACAATATTCATTGATTTTTGCCATTGAAAAACATCATGTTATTCATATACCAGAAATGTTTGAAGCTACTGACTGAATGAAAGGAGCTGGCATCTCACTCTCTTTGAATCTTCTTTATCATGCTAAGAGGAGCAGGAAAAAACAAAAAATTTCAGAATTGCACCTTGCAATGCGGAGAAATTACTGTTTGTGCATTTACAATATTCATTGATTTTTGCCATTGAAAAACATCATGTTATTCATATACCAGAAATGATTGAAGCTACTGACTGAATGAAAGGAGCTGGCATCTCACTCTCTTTGAATCTTCTTTATCATGCTAAGAGGAGCAAGAAAAAGTAAAAAATTTCAGAATTGCACCTTGCAATGCGGAGAAATTACTGTTTGTGCATTTACAATATTCAATGATTTTTGCCATTGAAAAAAGTCCAGAAATGATTGAAGCTACTGACTCAATGAAAGGAGCTGGCATCTCACTCTCTTTGAATCTTCTTTATCATGCGAAGAGGAGCAGGAAAAAGCAAAAAATTTCAGAATTGCACCTTGCAATGCGGAGAAATTACTGTTTGTGCATTTACAATATTCATTGATTTTTGCCATTGAAAAACATCATGTTATTCATATACCAGAAATGTTTGAAGCTACTGACTGAATGAAAGGAGCTGGCATCTCACTCTCTTTGAATCTTCTTTATCATGCTAAGAGGAGCAGGAAAAAGCAAAAAATTTCAGAATTGCACCTTGCAATGCGGAGAAATTACTGTTTGTGCATTTACAATATTCATTGATTTTTGCCATTGAAAAACATCATGTTATTCATATACCAGAAATGTTTGAAGCTACTGACTGAATGAAAGGAGCTGGCATCTCACTCTCTTTGAATCTTCTTTATCATGCTAAGAGGAGCAGGAAAAAGCAAAAAATTTCAGAATTGCACCTTGCAATGCGGAGAAATTACTGTTTGTGCATTTACAATATTCATTGATTTTTGCCATTGAAAAACATGTTATTCATATACCAGAAATGTTTGAAGCTACTGACTGAATGAAAGGAGCTGGCATCTCACTCTCTTTGAATCTTCTTTATCATGCTAAGAGGAGCAGGAAAAAGCAAAAAATTTCAGAATTGCACCTTGCAATGCGGAGAAATTACAGTTTGTGCATTTACAATATTCATTGATTTTTGCCATTGAAAAACGTCCAGAAATGATTGAAGCTACTGACTGAATGAAAGGAGCTGGCATCTCACTCTCTTTGAATCTTCTTTATCATGCTAAGAGGAGCAGGAAAAAGCAAAAAATTTCAGAATTGCACCTTGCAATGCGGAGAAATTACTGTTTGTGCATTTACAATATTCATTGATTTTTGCCATTGAAAAACGTCCAGAAATGATTGAAGCTACTGACTGAATGAAAGGAGCTGGCATCTCACTCTCTTTGAATCTTCTTTATCATGCTAAGAGGAGCAGGAAAAAGCAAAAAATTTCAGAATTGCTCCTTGCATTGCGGAGAAATTACTGTTTGTGCATTTACAATATTCATTGATTTTTGCCATTGAAAAACATGTTATTCATATACCAGAAATGTTTGAAGCTACTGACTGAATGAAAGGAGCTGGCACCTCACTCTCTTTGAATCTTCTTTATCATGCTAAGAGGAGCAGGAAAAAGCAAAAAATTTCAGAATTGCACCTTGCAATGCGGAGAAATTACTGTTTGTGCATTTACAATATTCATTGATTTTTGCCATTGAAAACGTCCAGAAATGATTGAAGCTACTGACTGAATGAAAGGAGCTGGCATCTCACTCTCTTTGAATCTTCTTTATCATGCTAAGAGGAGCAGGAAAAAGCAAAAAATTTCAGAATTGCGCCTTGCAATGCGGAGAAATTAGTGTTTGTGCATTTACAAAATTCATTGATTTTTGCCATTGAAAAACATCATGTTATTCATTTACCAGAAATGATTGAAGCTACTGACTGAATGAAAGGAGCTGGCATCTCACTCTCTTTGAAACTTCTTTATCATGCTAAGAGGAGCAGGAAAAAGCAAAAAATTTCAGAATTGCACCTTGCAATGCGGAGAAATTACTGTTTGTGCATTTACAATATTCATTGATTTTTGCCATTGAAAAACGTCCAGAAATGATTGAAGCTACTGACTGAATGAAAGGAGCTGGCATCTCACTCTCTTTGAATCTTCTTTATCATGCTAAGAGGAGCAGGAAAAAGCAAAAAATTTCAGAATTGCACCTTGCAATGCGGAGAAATTACTGTTTGTGCATTTACAATATTCATTGATTTTTACCATTGAAAAACGTCCAGAAATGATTGAAGCTACTGACTGAATGAAAGTAGCTGGCATCTCACTCTCTTTGAATCTTCTTTATCATGCTAAGAGGAGCAGGAAAAAGCAAAAAATTTCAGACTTGCACCTTGCAATGCGGAGAAATTACTGTTTGTGCATTTACAATATTCATTGATTTTTGCCATTGAAAAACATCATGTTATTCATATACCAGAAATGTTTGAAGCTACTGACTGAATGAAAGGAGCTGGCATCTCACTCTCTTTGAATCTTCTTTATCATGCTAAGAGGAGCAGGAAAAAGCAAAAAATTTCAGAATTGCACCTTGCAATGCGGAGAAATTACTGTTTGTGCATTTACAATATTCATTGATTTTTGCCATTGAAAAACGTCCAGAAATGATTGAAGCTACTGACTGAATGAAAGGAGCTGGCATCTCACTCTCTTTGAATCTTCTTTATCATGCTAAGAGGAGCAGGAAAAAGCAAAAAATTTCAGAATTGCACCTTACAATGCGGAGAAATTACAGTTTGTGCATTTACAATATTCATTGATTTTTGCCATTGAAAAACGTCCAGAAATGATTGAAGCTACTGACTGAATGAAAGGAGCTGGCATCTCACTCTCTTTGAATCTTCTTTATCATGCTAAGAGGAGCAGGAAAAAGCAAAAAATTTCAGAATTGCACCTTGCAATGCGGAGAAATTACTGTTTGTGCATTTACAATATTCATTGATTTTTGCCATTGAAAAACGTCCAGAAATGATTGAAGCTACTGACTGAATGAAAGGAGCTGGCATCTCACTCTCTTTGAATCTTCTTTATCATGCTAAGAGGAGCAGGAAAAAGCAAAAAATTTCAGAATTGCACCTTGCAATGCGGAGAAATTACTGTTTGTGCATTTACAATATTCATTGATTTTTGCCATTGAAAAACATCATGTTATTCATATACCAGAAATGTTTGAAGCTACTGACTGAATGAAAGGAGCTGGCATCTCACTCTCTTTGAATCTTCTTTATCATGCTAAGAGGAGCAGGAAAAAGCAAAAAATTTCAGAATTGCACCTTGCAATGCGGAGAAATTACTGTTTGTGCAATTACAATATTCATTGATTTTTGCCATTGAAAAACGTCCAGAAATGATTGAAGCTACTGACTGAATGAAAGGAGCTGGCATCTCACTCTCTATGAATCTTCTTTATCATGCTAAGAGGAGCAGGAAAAGCAAAAAATTTCAGAATTGCACCTTGCAATGCGAAGAAATTACAGTTTGTGCATTTACAATATTCATTGACTTTTGCCATTGAAAAACATCCAGAAATGATTGAAGCTACTGACTGAATGAAAGGAGCTGGCATCTCACTCTCTTTGAATCTTCTTTATCATGCTAAGAGGAGCAGGAAAAAGCAAAAAATTTCAGAATTGCACCTTGCAATGCGGAGAAATTACTGTTTGTGCATTTACAATATTCATTGATTTTTGCCATTGAAAAACGTCCAGAAATGATTGAAGCTACTGACTGAATGAAAGGAGCTGGCATCTCACTCTCTTTGAATCTTCTTTATCATGCTAAGAGGAGCAGGAAAAAGCAAAAAATTTCAGAATTGCGCCTTGCAATGCGGAGAAATTACTGTTTGTGCATTTACAAAATTCATTGATTTTTGCCATTGAAAAACATCATGTTATTCATTTACCAGAAATGATTGAAGCTACTGACTGAATGAAAGGAGCTGGCATCTCACTCTCTTTGAATCTTCTTTATCATGCTAAGAGGAGCAGGAAAAAGCAAAACATTTCAGAATTGCACCTTGCAATGCGAAGAAATTACTGTTTGTGCATTTACAATATTCATTGATTTTTGCCATTGAAAAACGTCCAGAAATGATTGAAGCTACTGACTGAATGAAAGGAGCTGGCATCTCACTCTCTTTGAATCTTCTTTATCATGCTAAGAGGAGCAGGAAAAAGCAAAAAATTTCAGAATTGCACCTTGCAATGCGGAGAAATTACTGTTTGTGCATTTACAATATTCATTGATTTTTACCATTGAAAAACGTCCAGAAATGATTGAAGCTACTGACTGAATGAAAGTAGCTGGCATCTCACTCTCTTTGAATCTTCTTTATCATGCTAAGAGGAGCAGGAAAAAGCAAAAAATTTCAGACTTGCACCTTGCAATGCGGAGAAATTACTGTTTGTGCATTTACAATATTTATTGATTTTTGCCATTGAAAAACATCATGTTATTCATATACCAGAAATGTTTGAAGCTACTGACTGAATGAAAGGAGCTGGCATCTCACTCTCTTTGAATCTTCTTTATCATGCTAAGAGGAGCAGGAAAAAGCAAAAAATTTCAGAATTGCACCTTGCAATGCGGAGAAATTACTGTTTGTGCATTTACAATATTCATTGATTTTTGCCATTGAAAAACGTCCAGAAATGATTGAAGCTACTGACTGAATGAAAGGAGCTGGCATCTCACTCTCTTTGAATCTTCTTTATCATGCTAAGAGGAGCAGGAAAAAGCAAAAAATTTCAGAATTGCACCTTACAATGCGGAGAAATTACAGTTTGTGCATTTACAATATTCATTGATTTTTGCCATTGAAAAACGTCCAGAAATGATTGAAGCTACTGACTGAATGAAAGGAGCTGGAATCTCACTCTCTTTGAATCTTCTTTATCAAGTTAAGAGGAGCAGGAAAAAGCAAAAAATTTCAGAATTGCACCTTGCAATGCGGAGAAATTACTGTTTGTGCATTTACAATATTCATTGATTTTTGCCATTGAAAAACATGTTATTCATATACCAGAAATGTTTGAAGCTACTGACTGAATGAAAGGAGCTGGAACCTCACTCTCTTTGAATCTTCTTTATCATGCTAAGAGGAGCAGGAAAAAGCAAAAAATTTCAGAATTGCACCTTGCAATGCGGAGAAATTACTGTTTGTACATTTACAATATTCATTGATTTTTGCCATTGAAAAACGTCCAGAAATGATTGAAGCTACTGACTGAATGAAAGGAGCTGGCATCTCACTCACTTTGAATCTTCTTTATCATGCTAAGAGGAGCAGGAAAAAGCAAAAAATTTCAGAATTGCACCTTGCAATGCGGAGAAATTACTGTTTGTGCATTTACAATATTCATTGATTTTTGCCATTGAAAAACGTCCAGAAATGATTGAAGCTACTGACTGAATGAAAGGAGCTGGCATCTCACTCTCTTTGAATCTTCTTTATCATGCTAAGAGGAGCAGGAAAAAGCAAAAAATTTCAGAATTGCACCTTGCAATGCGGAGAAATTACTGTTTGTGCATTTACAATATTCATTGATTTTTGCCATTGAAAAACGTCCAGAAATGATTGAAGCTACTGACTGAATGAAAGGAGCTGGCATCTCACTCTCTTTGAATTTTCTTTATCATGCTAAGAGGAGCAGGAAAAAGCAAAAAATTTCAGAATTGCACCTTGCAATGCGGAGAAATTACTGTTTGTGCATTTACAATATTCATTGATTTTTGCCATTGAAAAACATGTTATTCATATACCAGAAATGTTTGAAGCTACTGACTGAATGAAAGGAGCTGGCACCTCACTCTCTTTGAATCTTCTTTATCATGCTAAGAGGAGCAGGATAAAGCAAAAAATTTCAGAATTGCACCTTGCAATGCGGAGAAATTACTGTTTGTGCATTTACAATATTCATTGATTTTTGCCATTGAAAAACGTCCAGAAATGATTGAAGCTACTGACTGAATGAAAGGAGCTGGCATCTCACTCTCTTTGAATCTTCTTTATCATGCTAAGAGGAGCTGGAAAAAGCAAAAAATTTCAGAATTGCACCTTGCAATGCGGAGAAATTACTGTTTGTGCATTTACAATATTCATTAATTTTTGCCATTGAAAAACATCATGTTATTCATATACCAGAAATGTTTGAAGCTACTGACTGAATGAAAGGAGCTGGCATCTCACTCTCTTTGAATCTTCTTTATCATGCTAAGAGGAGCAGGAAAAAGCAAAAAATTTCAGAATTGCACCTTGCAATGCGGAGAAATTACTGTTTGTGCATTTACAATATTCATTGATTTTTGCCATTGAAAAACGTCCAGAAATGATTGAAGCTACTGACTGAATGAAAGGAGCTGGCATCTCACTCTCTTTGAATCTTCTTTATCATGCTAAGAGGAGCAGGAAAAAGCAAAAAATTTCAGAATTGCACCTTGCAATGCGGAGAAATTACAGTTTGTGCATTTACAATATTCATTGATTTTTGCCATTGAAAAACGTCCAGAAATGATTGAAGCTACTGACTGAATGAAAGGAGCTGGCATCTCACTCTCTTTGAATCTTCTTTATCATGCTAAGAGGAGCAGGAAAAAGCAAAAAATTTCAGAATTGCTCCTTGCAATGCGGAGAAATTACTGTTTGTGCATTTACAATATTCATTGATTTTTGCCATTGAAAAACATGTTATTCATATACCAGAAATGTTTGAAGCTACTGACTGAATGAAAGGAGCTGGCACCTCACTCTCTTTGAATCTTCTTTATCATGCTAAGAGGAGCAGGAAAAAGCAAAAAATTTCAGAATTGCACCTTGCAATGCGGAGAAATTACTGTTTGTGCATTTACAATATTCATTGATTTTTGCCATTGAAAAACGTCCAGAAATGATTGAAGCTACTGACTGAATGAAAGGAGCTGGCATCTCACTCTCTTTGAATCTTCTTTATCATGCTAAGAGGAGCAGGAAAAAGCAAAAAATTTCAGAATTGCACCTTGCAATGCGGAGAAATTACTGTTTGTGCATTTACAATATTCATTGATTTTTGCCATTGAAAAACATCATGTTATTCATATACCAGAAATGTTTGAAGCTACTGACTGAATGAAAGGAGCTGGCATCTCACTCTCTTTGAATCTTCTTTATCATGCTAAGAGGAGCAGGAAAAAGCAAAAAATTTCAGAATTGCACCTTGCAATGCGGAGAAATTACTGTTTGTGCATTTACAATATTCATTGATTTTTGCCATTGAAAAACGTCCAGAAATGATTGAAGCTACTGACTGAATGAAAGGAGCTGGCATCTCACTCTCTTTGAATCTTCTTTATCATGCTAAGAGGAGCAGGAAAAAGCAAAAAATTTCAGAATTGCACCTTGCAATGCGGAGAAATTACAGTTTGTGCATTTACAATATTCATTGATTTTTGCCATTGAAAAACGTCCAGAAATGATTGAAGCTACTGACTGAATGAAAGGAGCTGGCATCTCACTCTCTTTGAATCTTCTTTATCATGCTAAGAGGAGCAGGAAAAAGCAAAAAATTTCAGAATTGCTCCTTGCAATGCGGAGAAATTACTGTTTGTGCATTTACAATATTCATTGATTTTTGCCATTGAAAAACATGTTATTCATATACCAGAAATGTTTGAAGCTACTGACTGAATGAAAGGAGCTGGCACCTCACTCTCTTTGAATCTTCTTTATCATGCTAAGAGGAGCAGGAAAAAGCAAAAAATTTCAGAATTGCACCTTGCAATGCGGAGAAATTACTGTTTGTGCATTTACAATATTCATTGATTTTTGCCATTGAAAAACGTCCAGAAATGATTGAAGCTACTGACTGAATGAAAGGAGCTGGCATCTCACTCTCTTTGAATCTTCTTTATCATGCTAAGAGGAGCAGGAAAAAGCAAAAAATTTCAGAATTGCACCTTGCAATGCGGAGAAATTACTGTTTGTGCATTTACAATATTCATTGATTTTTGCCATTGAAAAACATCATGTTATTCATATACCAGAAATGATTGAAGCTACTGACTGAATGAAAGGAGCTGGCATCTCACTCTCTTTGAATCTTCTTTATCATGCTAAGAGGAGCAGGAAAATGTAAAAAATTTCAGAATTGCACCTTGCAATGCGGAGAAATTACTGTTTGTGCATTTACAATATTCAATGATTTTTGCCATTGAAAAACGTCCAGAAATGATTGAAGCTACTGACTGAACGAAAGGAGCTGGCATCTCACTCTCTTTGAATCTTCTTTATCATGCTAAGAGGAGCAGGAAAAAGCAAAAAATTTCAGAATTGCACCTTGCAATGCGGAGAAATTACTGTTTGTGCATTTACAATATTCATTGATTTTTGCCATTGAAAAACATCATGTTATTCATATACCAGAAATGTTTGAAGCTACTGACTGAATGAAAGGAGCTGGCATCTCACTCTCTTTGAATCTTCTTTATCATGCTAAGAGGAGCAGGAAAAAGCAAAAAATTTCAGAATTGCACCTTGCAATGCGGAGAAATTTCTGTTTGTGCATTTACAATATTCATTGATTTTTGCCATTGAAAAACGTCCAGAAATGATTGAAGCTACTGACTGAATGAAAGGAGCTGGCATCTCACTCTCTTTGAATCTTCTTTACCATGCTAAGGGGAGCAGGAAAAAGCAAAAAATTTCAGAATTGCACCTTGCAATGCGGAGAAATTACTGTTTGTGCATTTACAATATTCATTGATTTTTGCCATTGAAAAACGTCCAGAAATGATTGAAGCTACTGACTGAATGAAAGGAGCTGGCATCTCACTCTCTTTGAATCTTCTTTATCATGCTAAGAGGAGCAGGAAAAAGCAAAAAATTTCAGAATTGCACCTTACAATGCGGAGAAATTACAGTTTGTGCATTTACAATATTCATTGATTTTTGCCATTGAAAAACGTCCAGAAATGATTGAAGCTACTGACTGAATGAAAGGAGCTGGCATCTCACTCTCTTTGAATCTTCTTTATCATGCTAAGAGGAGCAGGAAAAAGCAAAAAAATTCAGAATTGCACCTTGCAATGCGGAGAAATTACTGTTTGTGCATTTACAATATTCATTGATTTTTGCCATTGAAAAACGTCCAGAAATGATTGAAGCTACTGACTGAATGAAAGGAGCTGGCATCTCACTCTCTTTGAATTTTCTTTATCATGCTAAGAGGAGCAGGAAAAAGCAAAAAATTTCAGAATTGCACCTTGCAATGCGGAGAAATTACAGTTTGTGCATTAACAATATTCATTGATTTTTGCCATTGAAAAACATGTTATTCATATACCAGAAATGTTTGAAGCTACTGACTGAATGAAAGGAGCTGGCACCTCACTCTCTTTGAATCTTCTTTATCATGCTAAGAGGAGCAGGAAAAAGCAAAAAATTTCAGAATTGCACCTTGCAATGCGGAGAAATTACTGTTTGTGCATTTACAATATTCATTGATTTTTGCCATTGAAAAACGTCCAGAAATGATTGAAGCTACTGACTGAATGAAAGGAGCTGGCATCTCACTCTCTTTGAATCTTCTTTATCATGCTAAGAGGAGCAGGAAAAAGCAAAAAATTTCAGAATTGCACCTTGCAATGCGGAGAAATTACTGTTTGTGCATTTACAATATTCATTGATTTTTGCCATTGAAAAACATCATGTTATTCATATACCAGAAATGTTTGAAGCTACTGATTGAATGAAAGGAGCTGGCATCTCACTCTCTTTGAATCTTCTTTATCATGCTAAGAGGAGCAGGAAAAAGCAAAAAATTTCAGAATTGCACCTTGCAATGCGGAGAAATTACTGTTTGTGCATTTACAATATTCATTGATTTTTGCCATTGAAAAACGTCCAGAAATGATTGAAGCTACTGACTGAATGAAAAGAGCTGGCATCTCACTCTCTTTGAATCTTCTTTATCATGCTAAGAGGAGCAGGAAAAAGCAAAAAATTTCAGAATTGCACCTTGCAATGCGGAGAAATTACAGTTTGTGCATTTACAATATTCATTGATTTTTGCCATTGAAAAACGTACAGAAATGATTGAAGCTACTGACTGAATGAAAGGAGCTGGCATCTCACTCTCTTTGAATCTTCTTTATCATGCTAAGAGGAGCAGGAAAAAGCAAAAAATTTCAGAATTGCTCCTTGCAATGCGGAGAAATTACTGTTTGTGCATTTACAATATTCATTGATTTTTGCCATTGAAAAACATGTTATTCATATACCAGAAATGTTTGAAGCTACTGACTGAATGAAAGGAGCTGGCACCTCACTCTCTTTGAATCTTCTTTATCATGCTAAGAGGAGCAGGAAAAAGCAAAAATTTCAGAATTGCACCTTGCAATGCGGAGAAATTACTGTTTGTGCATTTACAATATTCATTGATTTTTGCCATTGAAAAACGTCCAGAAATGATTGAAGCTACTGACTGAATGAAAGGAGCTGGCATCTCACTCTCTTTGAATCTTCTTTATCATGCTAAGAGGAGCAGGAAAAAGCAAAAAATTTCAGAATTGCACCTTGCAATGCGGAGAAATTACTGTTTGTGCATTTACAATATTCATTGATTTTTGCCATTGAAAAACGTCCAGAAATGATTGAAGCTACTGACTGAATGAAAGGAGCTGGCATCTCACTCTCTTTGAATCTTCTTTATCATGCTAAGAGGAGCAGGAGAAAGCAAAAAATTTCAGAATTGCACCTTGCAATGCGGAGAAATTACTGTTTGTGCATTTACAATATTCATTGATTTTTGCCATTGAAAAACGTCCAGAAATGATTGAAGCTACTGACTGAATGAAAGGAGCTGGCATCTCACTCTCTTTGAATCTTCTTTATCATGCTAAGAGGAGCAGGAAAAAGCAAAAAATTTCAGAATTGCACCTTGCAATGCGGAGAAATAACTGTTTGTGCATTTACAATATTCATTGATTTTTGCCATTGAAAAACGTTATTCATATACCAGAAATGTTTGAAGCTACTGACTGAATGAAAGGAGCTGGCACCTCACTCTCTTTGAATCTTCTTTATCATGCTAAGAGGAGCAGGAATAAGCAAAAAATTTCAGAATTGCACCTTGCAATGCGGAAAAATTACTGTTTGTGCATTTACAATATTCATTGATTTTTGCCATTGAAAAACGTCCAGAAATGATTGAAGCTACTGACTGAATGAAAGGAGCTGGCATCTCACTCTCTTTGAATCTTCTTTATCATGCTAAGAGGAGCAGGAAAAAGCAAAAAATTTCAGAATTGCACCTTGCAATGCGGAGAAATTACTGTTTGTGCATTTACAAAATTAATTGATTTTTGCCATTGAAAAACATCATGTTATTCATTTACCAGAAATGATTGAAGCTACTGACTGAATGTAAGGAGCTGGCATCTCACTCTCTTTGAATCTTCTTTATCATGCTAAGAGGAGCAGGAAAAAGCAAAAAATTTCAGAATTGCACCTTGCAATGCGGAGAAATTACTGTTTGTGCATTTACAATATTCATTGATTTTTGCCATTGAAAAACGTCCAGAAATGATTGAAGCTACTGACTGAATGAAAGGAGCTGGCATCTCACTCTCTTTGAATCTTCTTTATCATGCTAAGAGGAGCAGGAAAAAGCAAAAAATTTCAGAATTGCACCTTGCAATGCGGAGAAATTACTGTTTGTGCATTTACAATATTCATTGATTTTTGCCATTGAAAAACATCATGTTATTCATATACCAGAAATGTTTGAAGCTACTGATTGAATGAAAGGAGCTGGCATCTCACTCTCTTTGAATCTTCTTTATCATGCTAAGAGGAGCAGGAAAAAGCAAAAAATTTCAGAATTGCACCTTGCAATGCGGAGAAATTACTGTTTGTGCATTTACAATATTCATTGATTTTTGCCATTGAAAAACGTCCAGAAATGATTGAAGCTACTGACTGAATGAAAAGAGCTGGCATCTCACTCTCTTTGAATCTTCTTTATCATGCTAAGAGGAGCAGGAAAAAGCAAAAAATTTCAGAATTGCACCTTGCAATGCGGAGAAATTACAGTTTGTGCATTTACAATATTCATTGATTTTTGCCATTGAAAAACGTCCAGAAATGATTGAAGCTACTGACTGAATGAAAGGAGCTGGCATCTCACTCTCTTTGAATCTTCTTTATCATGCTAAGAGGAGCAGGAAAAAGCAAAAAATTTCAGACTTGCACCTTGCAATGCGGAGAAATTACTGTTTGTGCATTTACAATATTTATTGATTTTTGCCATTGAAAAACATCATGTTATTCATATACCAGAAATGTTTGAAGCTACTGACTGAATGAAAGGAGCTGGCATCTCACTCTCTTTGAATCTTCTTTATCATGCTAAGAGGAGCAGGAAAAAGCAAAAAATTTCAGAATTGCACCTTGCAATGCGGAGAAATTACTGTTTGTGCATTTACAATATTCATTGATTTTTGCCATTGAAAAACGTCCAGAAATGATTGAAGCTACTGACTGAATGAAAGGAGCTGGCATCTCACTCTCTTTGAATCTTCTTTATCATGCTAAGAGGAGCAGGAAAAAGCAAAAAATTTCAGAATTGCACCTTACAATGCGGAGAAATTACAGTTTGTGCATTTACAATATTCATTGATTTTTGCCATTGAAAAACGTCCAGAAATGATTGAAGCTACTGACTGAATGAAAGGAGCTGGCATCTCACTCTCTTTGAATCTTCTTTATCAAGTTAAGAGGAGCAGGAAAAAGCAAAAAATTTCAGAATTGCACCTTGCAATGCGGAGAAATTACTGTTTGTGCATTTACAATATTCATTGATTTTTGCCATTGAAAAACATGTTATTCATATACCAGAAATGTTTGAAGCTACTGACTGAATGAAAGGAGCTGGAACCTCACTCTCTTTGAATCTTCTTTATCATGCTAAGAGGAGCAGGAAAAAGCAAAAAATTTCAGAATTGCACCTTGCAATGCGGAGAAATTACTGTTTGTACATTTACAATATTCATTGATTTTTGCCATTGAAAAACGTCCAGAAATGATTGAAGCTACTGACTGAATGAAAGGAGCTGGCATCTCACTCACTTTGAATCTTCTTTATCATGCTAAGAGGAGCAGGAAAAAGCAAAAAATTTCAGAATTGCACCTTGCAATGCGGAGAAATTACTGTTTGTGCATTTACAATATTCATTGATTTTTGCCATTGAAAAACGTCCAGAAATGATTGAAGCTACTGACTGAATGAAAGGAGCTGGCATCTCACTCTCTTTGAATCTTCTTTATCATGCTAAGAGGAGCAGGAAAAAGCAAAAAATTTCAGAATTGCACCTTGCAATGCGGAGAAATTACTGTTTGTGCATTTACAATATTCATTGATTTTTGCCATTGAAAAACGTCCAGAAATGATTGAAGCTACTGACTGAATGAAAGGAGCTGGCATCTCACTCTCTTTGAATTTTCTTTATCATGCTAAGAGGAGCAGGAAAAAGCAAAAAATTTCAGAATTGCACCTTGCAATGCGGAGAAATTACTGTTTGTGCATTTACAATATTCATTGATTTTTGCCATTGAAAAACATGTTATTCATATACCAGAAATGTTTGAAGCTACTGACTGAATGAAAGGAGCTGGCACCTCACTCTCTTTGAATCTTCTTTATCATGCTAAGAGGAGCAGGATAAAGCAAAAAATTTCAGAATTGCACCTTGCAATGCGGAGAAATTACTGTTTGTGCATTTACAATATTCATTGATTTTTGCCATTGAAAAACGTCCAGAAATGATTGAAGCTACTGACTGAATGAAAGGAGCTGGCATCTCACTCTCTTTGAATCTTCTTTATCATGCTAGAGGAGCTGGAAAAAGCAAAAAATTTCAGAATTGCACCTTGCAATGCGGAGAAATTACTGTTTGTGCATTTACAATATTCATTAATTTTTGCCATTGAAAAACATCATGTTATTCATATACCAGAAATGTTTGCAGCTACTGACTGAATGAAAGGAGCTGGCATCTCACTCTCTTTGAATCTTCTTTATCATGCTAAGAGGAGCAGGAAAAAGCAAAAAAATTTCAGAATTGCACCTTGCATGCGGAGAAATTACTGTTTGTGCATTTACAATATTCATTGATTTTTGCCATTGAAAAACGTCCAGAAATGATTGAAGCTACTGACTGAATGAAAGGAGCTGGCATCTCACTCTCTTTGAATCTTCTTTATCATGCTAAGAGGAGCAGGAAAAGCAAAAATTTCAGAATTGCACCTTGCAATGCGGAGAAATTACAGTTTGTGCATTTACAATATTCATTGATTTTGCCATTGAAAACGTCCAGAAATGATTGAAGCTACTGACTGAATGAAAGGAGCTGGCATCTCACTCTCTTTGAATCTTCTTTATCATGCTAAGAGGAGCAGGAAAAGCAAAAAATTTCAGAATTGCTCCTTGCAATGCGGAGAAATTACTGTTGTGCATTTACAATATTCATTGATTTTTGCCATTGAAAAACATGTTATTCATATACCAGAAATGTTTGAAGCTACTGACGGAATGAAAGGAGCTGGCACCTCACTCTCTTTGAATCTTCTTTATCATGCTAAGAGGAGCAGGAAAAAGCAAAAAATTTCAGAATTGCACCTTGCAATGCGGAGAAATTACTGTTTGTGCATTTACAATATTCATTGATTTTTGCCATTGAAAAACGTCCAGAAATGATTGAAGCTACTGACTGAATGAAAGGAGCTGGCATCTCACTCTCTTTGAATCTTCTTATCATGCTAAGAGGAGCAGGAAAAAGCAAAAAATTCAGAATTGCACCTTGCAATGCGGAGAAATTACTGTTTGTGCATTTACAATATTCATTGATTTTTGCCATTGAAAAACATCATGTATTCATATACCAGAATGATTGAAGTACTGATGGAATGAAAGGAGCTGGCTACTCACTCTCTTTGGAATCTTCTTTATCATGCTAAGAGGAGCATAAGAGGAGCAGGAAAATGTAAAAAATTTCAGAATTGCACCTTGCAATGTGGAGAAATTACTGTTTGTGCATTTACAATATTCAATGATTTTTGCCATTGAAAAACGTCCAGAAATGATTGAAGCTACTGACTGAACGAAAGGAGCTGGCATCTCACTCTCTTTGAATCTTCTTTATCATGCTAAGAGGAGCAGGAAAAAGCAAAAAATTTCAGAATTGCACCTTGCAATGCGGAGAAATTACTGTTTGTGCATTTACAATATTCATTGATTTTTGCCATTGAAAAACATCATGTTATTCATATACCAGAAATGTTTGAAGCTACTGACTGAATGAAAGGAGCTGGCATCTCACTCTCTTTGAATCTTCTTTATCATGCTAAGAGGAGCAGGAAAAAGCAAAAAATTTCAGAATTGCACCTTGCAATGCGGAGAAATTTCTGTTTGTGCATTTACAATATTCATTGATTTTTGCCATTGAAAAACGTCCAGAAATGATTGAAGCTACTGACTGAATGAAAGGAGCTGGCATCTCACTCTCTTTGAATCTTCTTTACCATGCTAAGGGGAGCAGGAAAAAGCAAAAAATTTCAGAATTGCACCTTGCAATGCGGAGAAATTACTGTTTGTGCATTTACAATATTCATTGATTTTTGCCATTGAAAAACGTCCAGAAATGATTGAAGCTACTGACTGAATGAAAGGAGCTGGCATCTCACTCTCTTTGAATCTTCTTTATCATGCTAAGAGGAGCAGGAAAAAGCAAAAAATTTCAGAATTGCACCTTACAATGCGGAGAAATTACAGTTTGTGCATTTACAATATTCATTGATTTTTGCCATTGAAAAAACAGTTATTCATATACCAGAAATGATTGAAGCTACTGACTGAATGAAAGGAGCTGGCATCTCACTCTCTTTGAATCTTCTTTATCATGCTAAGAGGAGCAGGAAAAAGCAAAAAATTCAGAATTGCACCTTGCAATGCGGAGAAATTACTGTTTGTGCATTTACAATATTCATTGATTTTTGCCATTGAAAAACGTCCAGAAATGATTGAAGCTACTGACTGAATGAAAGGAGCTGGCATCTCACTCTCTTTGAATTTTCTTTATCATGCTAAGAGGAGCAGGAAAAAGCAAAAAATTTCAGAATTGCACCTTGCAATGCGGAGAAATTACAGTTTGTGCATTAACAATATTCATTGATTTTTGCCATTGAAAAACATGTTATTCATATACCAGAAATGTTTGAAGCTACTGACTGAATGAAAGGAGCTGGCACCTCACTCTCTTTGAATCTTCTTTATCATGCTAAGAGGAGCAGGAAAAAGCAAAAAATTTCAGAATTGCACCTTGCAATGCGGAGAAATTACTGTTTGTGCATTTACAATATTCATTGATTTTTGCCATTGAAAAACGTCCAGAAATGATTGAAGCTACTGACTGAATGAAAGGAGCTGGCATCTCACTCTCTTTGAATCTTCTTTATCATGCTAAGAGGAGCAGGAAAAAGCAAAAAATTTCAGAATTGCACCTTGCAATGCGGAGAAATTACTGTTTGTGCATTTACAATATTCATTGATTTTTGCCATTGAAAAACATCATGTTATTCATATACCAGAAATGTTTGAAGCTACTGATTGAATGAAAGGAGCTGGCATCTCACTCTCTTTGAATCTTCTTTATCATGCTAAGAGGAGCAGGAAAAAGCAAAAAATTTCAGAATTGCACCTTGCAATGCGGAGAAATTACTGTTTGTGCATTTACAATATTCATTGATTTTTGCCATTGAAAAACGTCCAGAAATGATTGAAGCTACTGACTGAATGAAAGGAGCTGGCATCTCACTCTCTTTGAATCTTCTTTATCATGCTAAGAGGAGCAGGAAAAAGCAAAAAATTTCAGAATTGCACCTTACAATGCGGAGAAATTACAGTTTGTGCATTTACAATATTCATTGATTTTTGCCATTGAAAAACGTCCAGAAATGATTGAAGCTACTGACTGAATGAAAGGAGCTGGCATCTCACTCTCTTTGAATCTTCTTTATCATGCTAAGAGGAGCAGGAAAAAGCAAAAAAATTCAGAATTGCACCTTGCAATGCGGAGAAATTACTGTTTGTGCATTTACAATATTCATTGATTTTTGCCATTGAAAAACGTCCAGAAATGATTGAAGCTACTGACTGAATGAAAGGAGCTGGCATCTCACTCTCTTTGAATTTTCTTTATCATGCTAAGAGGAGCAGGAAAAAGCAAAAATTTCAGAATTGCACCTTGCAATGCGGAGAAATTACAGTTTGTGCATTAACAATATTCATTGATTTTTGCCATTGAAAAACATGTTATTCATATACCAGAAATGTTTGAAGCTACTGACTGAATGAAAGGAGCTGGCACCTCACTCTCTTTGAATCTTCTTTATCATGCTAAGAGGAGCAGGAAAAAGCAAAAAATTTCAGAATTGCACCTTGCAATGCGGAGAAATTACTGTTTGTGCATTTACAATATTCATTGATTTTTGCCATTGAAAAACGTCCAGAAATGATTGAAGCTACTGACTGAATGAAAGGAGCTGGCATCTCACTCTCTTTGAATCTTCTTTATCATGCTAAGAGGAGCAGGAAAAAGCAAAAAATTTCAGAATTGCACCTTGCAATGCGGAGAAATTACTGTTTGTGCATTTACAATATTCATTGATTTTTGCCATTGAAAAACATCATGTTATTCATATACCAGAAATGTTTGAAGCTACTGATTGAATGAAAGGAGCTGGCATCTCACTCTCTTTGAATCTTCTTTATCATGCTAAGAGGAGCAGGAAAAAGCAAAAAATTTCAGAATTGCACCTTGCAATGCGGAGAAATTACTGTTTGTGCATTTACAATATTCATTGATTTTTGCCATTGAAAAACGTCCAGAAATGATTGAAGCTACTGACTGAATGAAAAGAGCTGGCATCTCACTCTCTTTGAATCTTCTTTATCATGCTAAGAGGAGCAGGAAAAAGCAAAAAATTTCAGAATTGCACCTTGCAATGCGGAGAAATTACAGTTTGTGCATTTACAATATTCATTGATTTTTGCCATTGAAAAACGTACAGAAATGATTGAAGCTACTGACTGAATGAAAGGAGCTGGCATCTCACTCTCTTTGAATCTTCTTTATCATGCTAAGAGGAGCAGGAAAAAGCAAAAAATTTCAGAATTGCTCCTTGCAATGCGGAGAAATTACTGTTTGTGCATTTACAATATTCATTGATTTTTGCCATTGAAAAACATGTTATTCATATACCAGAAATGTTTGAAGCTACTGACTGAATGAAAGGAGCTGGCACCTCACTCTCTTTGAATCTTCTTTATCATGCTAAGAGGAGCAGGAAAAAGCAAAAATTTCAGAATTGCACCTTGCAATGCGGAGAAATTACTGTTTGTGCATTTACAATATTCATTGATTTTTGCCATTGAAAAACGTCCAGAAATGATTGAAGCTACTGACTGAATGAAAGGAGCTGGCATCTCACTCTCTTTGAATCTTCTTTATCATGCTAAGAGGAGCAGGAAAAAGCAAAAAATTTCAGAATTGCACCTTGCAATGCGGAGAAATTACTGTTTGTGCATTTACAATATTCATTGATTTTTGCCATTGAAAAACGTCCAGAAATGATTGAAGCTACTGACTGAATGAAAGGAGCTGGCATCTCACTCTCTTTTAATCTTCTTTATCATGCTAAGAGGAGCAGGAGAAAGCAAAAAATTTCAGAATTGCACCTTGCAATGCGGAGAAATTACTGTTTGTGCATTTACAATATTCATTGATTTTTGCCATTGAAAAACGTCCAGAAATGATTGAAGCTACTGACTGAATGAAAGGAGCTGGCATCTCACTCTCTTTGAATCTTCTTTATCATGCTAAGAGGAGCAGGAAAAAGCAAAAAATTTCAGAATTGCACCTTGCAATGCGGAGAAATAACTGTTTGTGCATTTACAATATTCATTGATTTTTGCCATTGAAAAACGTTATTCATATACCAGAAATGTTTGAAGCTACTGACTGAATGAAAGGAGCTGGCACCTCACTCTCTTTGAATCTTCTTTATCATGCTAAGAGGAGCAGGAATAAGCAAAAAATTTCAGAATTGCACCTTGCAATGCGGAAAAATTACTGTTTGTGCATTTACAATATTCATTGATTTTTGCCATTGAAAAACGTCCAGAAATGATTGAAGCTACTGACTGAATGAAAGGAGCTGGCATCTCACTCTCTTTGAATCTTCTTTATCATGCTAAGAGGAGCAGGAAAAAGCAAAAAATTTCAGAATTGCACCTTGCAATGCGGAGAAATTACTGTTTGTGCATTTACAAAATTAATTGATTTTTGCCATTGAAAAACATCATGTTATTCATTTACCAGAAATGATTGAAGCTACTGACTGAATGTAAGGAGCTGGCATCTCACTCTCTTTGAATCTTCTTTATCATGCTAAGAGGAGCAGGAAAAAGCAAAAAATTTCAGAATTGCAACTTGCAATGCGGAGAAATTACTGTTTGTGCATTTACAATATTCATTGATTTTTGCCATTGAAAAACGTCCAGAAATGATTGAAGCTACTGACTGAATGACTGACTGAATGAAAGGAGCTGGCATCTCACTCTCTTTGAATCTTCTTTATCATGCTAAGAGGAGCAGGAAAAAGCAAAAAATTTCAGAATTGCACCTTGCAATGCGGAGAAATTACTGTTTGTGCATTTACAATATTCATTGATTTTTACCATTGAAAAACGTCCAGAAATGATTGAAGCTACTGACTGAATGAAAGTAGCTGGCATCTCACTCTCTTTGAATCTTCTTTATCATGCTAAGAGGAGCAGGAAAAAGCAAAAAATTTCAGACTTGCACCTTGCAATGCGGAGAAATTACTGTTTGTGCATTTACAATATTTATTGATTTTTGCCATTGAAAAACATCATGTTATTCATATACCAGAAATGTTTGAAGCTACTGACTGAATGAAAGGAGCTGGCATCTCACTCTCTTTGAATCTTCTTTATCATGCTAAGAGGAGCAGGAAAAAGCAAAAAATTTCAGAATTGCACCTTGCAATGCGGAGAAATTACTGTTTGTGCATTTACAATATTCATTGATTTTTGCCATTGAAAAACGTCCAGAAATGATTGAAGCTACTGACTGAATGAAAGGAGCTGGCATCTCACTCTCTTTGAATCTTCTTTATCATGCTAAGAGGAGCAGGAAAAAGCAAAAAATTTCAGAATTGCACCTTACAATGCGGAGAAATTACAGTTTGTGCATTTACAATATTCATTGATTTTTGCCATTGAAAAACGTCCAGAAATGATTGAAGCTACTGACTGAATGAAAGGAGCTGGAATCTCACTCTCTTTGAATCTTCTTTATCAAGTTAAGAGGAGCAGGAAAAAGCAAAAAATTTCAGAATTGCACCTTGCAATGCGGAGAAATTACTGTTTGTGCATTTACAATATTCATTGATTTTTGCCATTGAAAAACATGTTATTCATATACCAGAAATGTTTGAAGCTACTGACTGAATGAAAGGAGCTGGAACCTCACTCTCTTTGAATCTTCTTTATCATGCTAAGAGGAGCAGGAAAAAGCAAAAAATTTCAGAATTGCACCTTGCAATGCGGAGAAATTACTGTTTGTACATTTACAATATTCATTGATTTTTGCCATTGAAAAACGTCCAGAAATGATTGAAGCTACTGACTGAATGAAAGGAGCTGGCATCTCACTCACTTTGAATCTTCTTTATCATGCTAAGAGGAGCAGGAAAAAGCAAAAAATTTCAGAATTGCACCTTGCAATGCGGAGAAATTACTGTTTGTGCATTTACAATATTCATTGATTTTTGCCATTGAAAAACGTCCAGAAATGATTGAAGCTACTGACTGAATGAAAGGAGCTGGCATCTCACTCTCTTTGAATCTTCTTTATCATGCTAAGAGGAGCAGGAAAAAGCAAAAAATTTCAGAATTGCACCTTGCAATGCGGAGAAATTACTGTTTGTGCATTTACAATATTCATTGATTTTTGCCATTGAAAAACGTCCAGAAATGATTGAAGCTACTGACTGAATGAAAGGAGCTGGCATCTCACTCTCTTTGAATTTTCTTTATCATGCTAAGAGGAGCAGGAAAAAGCAAAAAATTTCAGAATTGCACCTTGCAATGCGGAGAAATTACTGTTTGTGCATTTACAATATTCATTGATTTTTGCCATTGAAAAACATGTTATTCATATACCAGAAATGTTTGAAGCTACTGACTGAATGAAAGGAGCTGGCACCTCACTCTCTTTGAATCTTCTTTATCATGCTAAGAGGAGCAGGATAAAGCAAAAAATTTCAGAATTGCACCTTGCAATGCGGAGAAATTACTGTTTGTGCATTTACAATATTCATTGATTTTTGCCATTGAAAAACGTCCAGAAATGATTGAAGCTACTGACTGAATGAAAGGAGCTGGCATCTCACTCTCTTTGAATCTTCTTTATCATGCTAAGAGGAGCTGGAAAAAGCAAAAAATTTCAGAATTGCACCTTGCAATGCGGAGAAATTACTGTTTGTGCATTTACAATATTCATTAATTTTTGCCATTGAAAAACATCATGTTATTCATATACCAGAAATGTTTGAAGCTACTGACTGAATGAAAGGAGCTGGCATCTCACTCTCTTTGAATCTTCTTTATCATGCTAAGAGGAGCAGGAAAAAGCAAAAAATTTCAGAATTGCACCTTGCAATGCGGAGAAATTACTGTTTGTGCATTTACAATATTCATTGATTTTTGCCATTGAAAAACGTCCAGAAATGATTGAAGCTACTGACTGAATGAAAGGAGCTGGCATCTCACTCTCTTTGAATCTTCTTTATCATGCTAAGAGGAGCAGGAAAAAGCAAAAAATTTCAGAATTGCACCTTGCAATGCGGAGAAATTACAGTTTGTGCATTTACAATATTCATTGATTTTTGCCATTGAAAAACGTCCAGAAATGATTGAAGCTACTGACTGAATGAAAGGAGCTGGCATCTCACTCTCTTTGAATCTTCTTTATCATGCTAAGAGGAGCAGGAAAAAGCAAAAAATTTCAGAATTGCTCCTTGCAATGCGGAGAAATTACTGTTTGTGCATTTACAATATTCATTGATTTTTGCCATTGAAAAACATGTTATTCATATACCAGAAATGTTTGAAGCTACTGACTGAATGAAAGGAGCTGGCACCTCACTCTCTTTGAATCTTCTTTATCATGCTAAGAGGAGCAGGAAAAAGCAAAAAATTTCAGAATTGCACCTTGCAATGCGGAGAAATTACTGTTTGTGCATTTACAATATTCATTGATTTTTGCCATTGAAAAACGTCCAGAAATGATTGAAGCTACTGACTGAATGAAAGGAGCTGGCATCTCACTCTCTTTGAATCTTCTTTATCATGCTAAGAGGAGCAGGAAAAAGCAAAAAATTTCAGAATTGCACCTTGCAATGCGGAGAAATTACTGTTTGTGCATTTACAATATTCATTGATTTTTGCCATTGAAAAACATCATGTTATTCATATACCAGAAATGATTGAAGCTACTGACTGAATGAAAGGAGCTGGCATCTCACTCTCTTTGAATCTTCTTTATCATGCTAAGAGGAGCAGGAAAATGTAAAAAATTTCAGAATTGCACCTTGCAATGCGGAGAAATTACTGTTTGTGCATTTACAATATTCAATGATTTTTGCCATTGAAAAACGTCCAGAAATGATTGAAGCTACTGACTGAACGAAAGGAGCTGGCATCTCACTCTCTTTGAATCTTCTTTATCATGCTAAGAGGAGCAGGAAAAAGCAAAAAATTTCAGAATTGCACCTTGCAATGCGGAGAAATTACTGTTTGTGCATTTACAATATTCATTGATTTTTGCCATTGAAAAACATCATGTTATTCATATACCAGAAATGTTTGAAGCTACTGACTGAATGAAAGGAGCTGGCATCTCACTCTCTTTGAATCTTCTTTATCATGCTAAGAGGAGCAGGAAAAAGCAAAAAATTTCAGAATTGCACCTTGCAATGCGGAGAAATTTCTGTTTGTGCATTTACAATATTCATTGATTTTTGCCATTGAAAAACGTCCAGAAATGATTGAAGCTACTGACTGAATGAAAGGAGCTGGCATCTCACTCTCTTTGAATCTTCTTTACCATGCTAAGGGGAGCAGGAAAAAGCAAAAAATTTCAGAATTGCACCTTGCAATGCGGAGAAATTACTGTTTGTGCATTTACAATATTCATTGATTTTTGCCATTGAAAAACGTCCAGAAATGATTGAAGCTACTGACTGAATGAAAGGAGCTGGCATCTCACTCTCTTTGAATCTTCTTTATCATGCTAAGAGGAGCAGGAAAAAGCAAAAAATTTCAGAATTGCACCTTACAATGCGGAGAAATTACAGTTTGTGCATTTACAATATTCATTGATTTTTGCCATTGAAAAACGTCCAGAAATGATTGAAGCTACTGACTGAATGAAAGGAGCTGGCATCTCACTCTCTTTGAATCTTCTTTATCATGCTAAGAGGAGCAGGAAAAAGCAAAAAAATTCAGAATTGCACCTTGCAATGCGGAGAAATTACTGTTTGTGCATTTACAATATTCATTGATTTTTGCCATTGAAAAACGTCCAGAAATGATTGAAGCTACTGACTGAATGAAAGGAGCTGGCATCTCACTCTCTTTGAATTTTCTTTATCATGCTAAGAGGAGCAGGAAAAAGCAAAAAATTTCAGAATTGCACCTTGCAATGCGGAGAAATTACAGTTTGTGCATTAACAATATTCATTGATTTTTGCCATTGAAAAACATGTTATTCATATACCAGAAATGTTTGAAGCTACTGACTGAATGAAAGGAGCTGGCACCTCACTCTCTTTGAATCTTCTTTATCATGCTAAGAGGAGCAGGAAAAAGCAAAAAATTTCAGAATTGCACCTTGCAATGCGGAGAAATTACTGTTTGTGCATTTACAATATTCATTGATTTTTGCCATTGAAAAACGTCCAGAAATGATTGAAGCTACTGACTGAATGAAAGGAGCTGGCATCTCACTCTCTTTGAATCTTCTTTATCATGCTAAGAGGAGCAGGAAAAAGCAAAAAATTTCAGAATTGCACCTTGCAATGCGGAGAAATTACTGTTTGTGCATTTACAATATTCATTGATTTTTGCCATTGAAAAACATCATGTTATTCATATACCAGAAATGTTTGAAGCTACTGATTGAATGAAAGGAGCTGGCATCTCACTCTCTTTGAATCTTCTTTATCATGCTAAGAGGAGCAGGAAAAAGCAAAAAATTTCAGAATTGCACCTTGCAATGCGGAGAAATTACTGTTTGTGCATTTACAATATTCATTGATTTTTGCCATTGAAAAACGTCCAGAAATGATTGAAGCTACTGACTGAATGAAAAGAGCTGGCATCTCACTCTCTTTGAATCTTCTTTATCATGCTAAGAGGAGCAGGAAAAAGCAAAAAATTTCAGAATTGCACCTTGCAATGCGGAGAAATTACAGTTTGTGCATTTACAATATTCATTGATTTTTGCCATTGAAAAACGTACAGAAATGATTGAAGCTACTGACTGAATGAAAGGAGCTGGCATCTCACTCTCTTTGAATCTTCTTTATCATGCTAAGAGGAGCAGGAAAAAGCAAAAAATTTCAGAATTGCTCCTTGCAATGCGGAGAAATTACTGTTTGTGCATTTACAATATTCATTGATTTTTGCCATTGAAAAACATGTTATTCATATACCAGAAATGTTTGAAGCTACTGACTGAATGAAAGGAGCTGGCACCTCACTCTCTTTGAATCTTCTTTATCATGCTAAGAGGAGCAGGAAAAAGCAAAAATTTCAGAATTGCACCTTGCAATGCGGAGAAATTACTGTTTGTGCATTTACAATATTCATTGATTTTTGCCATTGAAAAACGTCCAGAAATGATTGAAGCTACTGACTGAATGAAAGGAGCTGGCATCTCACTCTCTTTGAATCTTCTTTATCATGCTAAGAGGAGCAGGAAAAAGCAAAAAATTTCAGAATTGCACCTTGCAATGCGGAGAAATTACTGTTTGTGCATTTACAATATTCATTGATTTTTGCCATTGAAAAACGTCCAGAAATGATTGAAGCTACTGACTGAATGAAAGGAGCTGGCATCTCACTCTCTTTGAATCTTCTTTATCATGCTAAGAGGAGCAGGAGAAAGCAAAAAATTTCAGAATTGCACCTTGCAATGCGGAGAAATTACTGTTTGTGCATTTACAATATTCATTGATTTTTGCCATTGAAAAACGTCCAGAAATGATTGAAGCTACTGACTGAATGAAAGGAGCTGGCATCTCACTCTCTTTGAATCTTCTTTATCATGCTAAGAGGAGCAGGAAAAAGCAAAAAATTTCAGAATTGCACCTTGCAATGCGGAGAAATAACTTTGTGCATTTACAATATTCATTGATTTTTGCCATTGAAAAACGTTATTCATATACCAGAAATGTTTGAAGCTACTGACTGAATGAAAGGAGCTGGCACCTCACTCTCTTTGAATCTTCTTTATCATGCTAAGAGGAGCAGGAATAAGCAAAAAATTTCAGAATTGCACCTTGCAATGCGGAAAAATTACTGTTTGTGCATTTACAATATTCATTGATTTTTGCCATTGAAAAACGTCCAGAAATGATTGAAGCTACTGACTGAATGAAAGGAGCTGGCATCTCACTCTCTTTGAATCTTCTTTATCATGCTAAGAGGAGCAGGAAAAAGCAAAAAATTTCAGAATTGCACCTTGCAATGCGGAGAAATTACTGTTTGTGCATTTACAAAATTAATTGATTTTTGCCATTGAAAAACATCATGTTATTCATTTACCAGAAATGATTGAAGCTACTGACTGAATGTAAGGAGCTGGCATCTCACTCTCTTTGAATCTTCTTTATCATGCTAAGAGGAGCAGGAAAAAGCAAAAAATTTCAGAATTGCACCTTGCAATGCGGAGAAATTACTGTTTGTGCATTTACAATATTCATTGATTTTTGCCATTGAAAAACGTCCAGAAATGATTGAAGCTACTGACTGAATGAAAGGAGCTGGCATCTCACTCTCTTTGAATCTTCTTTATCATGCTAAGAGGAGCAGGAAAAAGCAAAAAATTTCAGAATTGCACCTTGCAATGCGGAGAAATTACTGTTTGTGCATTTACAATATTCATTGATTTTTGCCATTGAAAAACATCATGTTATTCATATACCAGAAATGTTTGAAGCTACTGATTGAATGAAAGGAGCTGGCATCTCACTCTCTTTGAATCTTCTTTATCATGCTAAGAGGAGCAGGAAAAAGCAAAAAATTTCAGAATTGCACCTTGCAATGCGGAGAAATTACTGTTTGTGCATTTACAATATTCATTGATTTTTGCCATTGAAAAACGTCCAGAAATGATTGAAGCTACTGACTGAATGAAAAGAGCTGGCATCTCACTCTCTTTGAATCTTCTTTATCATGCTAAGAGGAGCAGGAAAAAGCAAAAAATTTCAGAATTGCACCTTGCAATGCGGAGAAATTACAGTTTGTGCATTTACAATATTCATTGATTTTTGCCATTGAAAAACGTCCAGAAATGATTGAAGCTACTGACTGAATGAAAGGAGCTGGCATCTCACTCTCTTTGAATCTTCTTTATCATGCTAAGAGGAGCAGGAAAAAGCAAAAAATTTCAGACTTGCACCTTGCAATGCGGAGAAATTACTGTTTGTGCATTTACAATATTTATTGATTTTTGCCATTGAAAAACATCATGTTATTCATATACCAGAAATGTTTGAAGCTACTGACTGAATGAAAGGAGCTGGCATCTCACTCTCTTTGAATCTTCTTTATCATGCTAAGAGGAGCAGGAAAAAGCAAAAAATTTCAGAATTGCACCTTGCAATGCGGAGAAATTACTGTTTGTGCATTTACAATATTCATTGATTTTTGCCATTGAAAAACGTCCAGAAATGATTGAAGCTACTGACTGAATGAAAGGAGCTGGCATCTCACTCTCTTTGAATCTTCTTTATCATGCTAAGAGGAGCAGGAAAAAGCAAAAAATTTCAGAATTGCACCTTACAATGCGGAGAAATTACAGTTTGTGCATTTACAATATTCATTGATTTTTGCCATTGAAAAACGTCCAGAAATGATTGAAGCTACTGACTGAATGAAAGGAGCTGGCATCTCACTCTCTTTGAATCTTCTTTATCAAGTTAAGAGGAGCAGGAAAAAGCAAAAAATTTCAGAATTGCACCTTGCAATGCGGAGAAATTACTGTTTGTGCATTTACAATATTCATTGATTTTTGCCATTGAAAAACATGTTATTCATATACCAGAAATGTTTGAAGCTACTGACTGAATGAAAGGAGCTGGAACCTCACTCTCTTTGAATCTTCTTTATCATGCTAAGAGGAGCAGGAAAAAGCAAAAAATTTCAGAATTGCACCTTGCAATGCGGAGAAATTACTGTTTGTACATTTACAATATTCATTGATTTTTGCCATTGAAAAACGTCCAGAAATGATTGAAGCTACTGACTGAATGAAAGGAGCTGGCATCTCACTCACTTTGAATCTTCTTTATCATGCTAAGAGGAGCAGGAAAAAGCAAAAAATTTCAGAATTGCACCTTGCAATGCGGAGAAATTACTGTTTGTGCATTTACAATATTCATTGATTTTTGCCATTGAAAAACGTCCAGAAATGATTGAAGCTACTGACTGAATGAAAGGAGCTGGCATCTCACTCTCTTTGAATCTTCTTTATCATGCTAAGAGGAGCAGGAAAAAGCAAAAAATTTCAGAATTGCACCTTGCAATGCGGAGAAATTACTGTTTGTGCATTTACAATATTCATTGATTTTTGCCATTGAAAAACGTCCAGAAATGATTGAAGCTACTGACTGAATGAAAGGAGCTGGCATCTCACTCTCTTTGAATTTTCTTTATCATGCTAAGAGGAGCAGGAAAAAGCAAAAAATTTCAGAATTGCACCTTGCAATGCGGAGAAATTACTGTTTGTGCATTTACAATATTCATTGATTTTTGCCATTGAAAAACATGTTATTCATATACCAGAAATGTTTGAAGCTACTGACTGAATGAAAGGAGCTGGCACCTCACTCTCTTTGAATCTTCTTTATCATGCTAAGAGGAGCAGGATAAAGCAAAAAATTTCAGAATTGCACCTTGCAATGCGGAGAAATTACTGTTTGTGCATTTACAATATTCATTGATTTTTGCCATTGAAAAACGTCCAGAAATGATTGAAGCTACTGACTGAATGAAAGGAGCTGGCATCTCACTCTCTTTGAATCTTCTTTATCATGCTAAGAGGAGCTGGAAAAAGCAAAAAATTTCAGAATTGCACCTTGCAATGCGGAGAAATTACTGTTTGTGCATTTACAATATTCATTAATTTTTGCCATTGAAAAACATCATGTTATTCATATACCAGAAATGTTTGCAGCTACTGACTGAATGAAAGGAGCTGGCATCTCACTCTCTTTGAATCTTCTTTATCATGCTAAGAGGAGCAGGAAAAAGCAAAAAATTTCAGAATTGCACCTTGCAATGCGGAGAAATTACTGTTTGTGCATTTACAATATTCATTGATTTTTGCCATTGAAAAACGTCCAGAAATGATTGAAGCTACTGACTGAATGAAAGGAGCTGGCATGTCACTCTCTTTGAATCTTCTTTATCATGCTAAGAGGAGCAGGAAAAAGCAAAAAATTTCAGAATTGCACCTTGCAATGCGGAGAAATTACAGTTTGTGCATTTACAATATTCATTGATTTTTGCCATTGAAAAACGTCCAGAAATGATTGAAGCTACTGACTGAATGAAAGGAGCTGGCATCTCACTCTCTTTGAATCTTCTTTATCATGCTAAGAGGAGCAGGAAAAAGCAAAAAATTTCAGAATTGCTCCTTGCAATGCGGAGAAATTACTGTTTGTGCATTTACAATATTCATTGATTTTTGCCATTGAAAAACATGTTATTCATATACCAGAAATGTTTGAAGCTACTGACTGAATGAAAGGAGCTGGCACCTCACTCTCTTTGAATCTTCTTTATCATGCTAAGAGGAGCAGGAAAAAGCAAAAAATTTCAGAATTGCACCTTGCAATGCGGAGAAATTACTGTTTGTGCATTTACAATATTCATTGATTTTTGCCATTGAAAAACGTCCAGAAATGATTGAAGCTACTGACTGAATGAAAGGAGCTGGCATCTCACTCTCTTTGAATCTTCTTTATCATGCTAAGAGGAGCAGGAAAAAGCAAAAAATTTCAGAATTGCACCTTGCAATGCGGAGAAATTACTGTTTGTGCATTTACAATATTCATTGATTTTTGCCATTGAAAAACATCATGTTATTCATATACCAGAAATGATTGAAGCTACTGACTGAATGAAAGGAGCTGGCATCTCACTCTCTTTGAATCTTCTTTATCATGCTAAGAGGAGCAGGAAAATGTAAAAAATTTCAGAATTGCACCTTGCAATGTGGAGAAATTACTGTTTGTGCATTTACAATATTCAATGATTTTTGCCATTGAAAAACGTCCAGAAATGATTGAAGCTACTGACTGAACGAAAGGAGCTGGCATCTCACTCTCTTTGAATCTTCTTTATCATGCTAAGAGGAGCAGGAAAAAGCAAAAAATTTCAGAATTGCACCTTGCAATGCGGAGAAATTACTGTTTGTGCATTTACAATATTCATTGATTTTTGCCATTGAAAAACATCATGTTATTCATATACCAGAAATGTTTGAAGCTACTGACTGAATGAAAGGAGCTGGCATCTCACTCTCTTTGAATCTTCTTTATCATGCTAAGAGGAGCAGGAAAAAGCAAAAAATTTCAGAATTGCACCTTGCAATGCGGAGAAATTTCTGTTTGTGCATTTACAATATTCATTGATTTTTGCCATTGAAAAACGTCCAGAAATGATTGAAGCTACTGACTGAATGAAAGGAGCTGGCATCTCACTCTCTTTGAATCTTCTTTACCATGCTAAGGGGAGCAGGAAAAAGCAAAAAATTTCAGAATTGCACCTTGCAATGCGGAGAAATTACTGTTTGTGCATTTACAATATTCATTGATTTTTGCCATTGAAAAACGTCCAGAAATGATTGAAGCTACTGACTGAATGAAAGGAGCTGGCATCTCACTCTCTTTGAATCTTCTTTATCATGCTAAGAGGAGCAGGAAAAAGCAAAAAATTTCAGAATTGCACCTTACAATGCGGAGAAATTACAGTTTGTGCATTTACAATATTCATTGATTTTTGCCATTGAAAAACGTCCAGAAATGATTGAAGCTACTGACTGAATGAAAGGAGCTGGCATCTCACTCTCTTTGAATCTTCTTTATCATGCTAAGAGGAGCAGGAAAAAGCAAAAAAATTCAGAATTGCACCTTGCAATGCGGAGAAATTACTGTTTGTGCATTTACAATATTCATTGATTTTTGCCATTGAAAAACGTCCAGAAATGATTGAAGCTACTGACTGAATGAAAGGAGCTGGCATCTCACTCTCTTTGAATTTTCTTTATCATGCTAAGAGGAGCAGGAAAAAGCAAAAAATTTCAGAATTGCACCTTGCAATGCGGAGAAATTACAGTTTGTGCATTAACAATATTCATTGATTTTTGCCATTGAAAAACATGTTATTCATATACCAGAAATGTTTGAAGCTACTGACTGAATGAAAGGAGCTGGCACCTCACTCTCTTTGAATCTTCTTTATCATGCTAAGAGGAGCAGGAAAAAGCAAAAAATTTCAGAATTGCACCTTGCAATGCGGAGAAATTACTGTTTGTGCATTTACAATATTCATTGATTTTTGCCATTGAAAAACGTCCAGAAATGATTGAAGCTACTGACTGAATGAAAGGAGCTGGCATCTCACTCTCTTTGAATCTTCTTTATCATGCTAAGAGGAGCAGGAAAAAGCAAAAAATTTCAGAATTGCACCTTGCAATGCGGAGAAATTACTGTTTGTGCATTTACAATATTCATTGATTTTTGCCATTGAAAAACATCATGTTATTCATATACCAGAAATGTTTGAAGCTACTGATTGAATGAAAGGAGCTGGCATCTCACTCTCTTTGAATCTTCTTTATCATGCTAAGAGGAGCAGGAAAAAGCAAAAAATTTCAGAATTGCACCTTGCAATGCGGAGAAATTACTGTTTGTGCATTTACAATATTCATTGATTTTTGCCATTGAAAAACGTCCAGAAATGATTGAAGCTACTGACTGAATGAAAAGAGCTGGCATCTCACTCTCTTTGAATCTTCTTTATCATGCTAAGAGGAGCAGGAAAAAGCAAAAAATTTCAGAATTGCACCTTGCAATGCGGAGAAATTACAGTTTGTGCATTTACAATATTCATTGATTTTTGCCATTGAAAAACGTACAGAAATGATTGAAGCTACTGACTGAATGAAAGGAGCTGGCATCTCACTCTCTTTGAATCTTCTTTATCATGCTAAGAGGAGCAGGAAAAAGCAAAAAATTTCAGAATTGCTCCTTGCAATGCGGAGAAATTACTGTTTGTGCATTTACAATATTCATTGATTTTTGCCATTGAAAAACATGTTATTCATATACCAGAAATGTTTGAAGCTACTGACTGAATGAAAGGAGCTGGCACCTCACTCTCTTTGAATCTTCTTTATCATGCTAAGAGGAGCAGGAAAAAGCAAAAATTTCAGAATTGCACCTTGCAATGCGGAGAAATTACTGTTTGTGCATTTACAATATTCATTGATTTTTGCCATTGAAAAACGTCCAGAAATGATTGAAGCTACTGACTGAATGAAAGGAGCTGGCATCTCACTCTCTTTGAATCTTCTTTATCATGCTAAGAGGAGCAGGAAAAAGCAAAAAATTTCAGAATTGCACCTTGCAATGCGGAGAAATTACTGTTTGTGCATTTACAATATTCATTGATTTTTGCCATTGAAAAACGTCCAGAAATGATTGAAGCTACTGACTGAATGAAAGGAGCTGGCATCTCACTCTCTTTTAATCTTCTTTATCATGCTAAGAGGAGCAGGAGAAAGCAAAAAATTTCAGAATTGCACCTTGCAATGCGGAGAAATTACTGTTTGTGCATTTACAATATTCATTGATTTTTGCCATTGAAAAACGTCCAGAAATGATTGAAGCTACTGACTGAATGAAAGGAGCTGGCATCTCACTCTCTTTGAATCTTCTTTATCATGCTAAGAGGAGCAGGAAAAAGCAAAAAATTTCAGAATTGCACCTTGCAATGCGGAGAAATAACTGTTTGTGCATTTACAATATTCATTGATTTTTGCCATTGAAAAACGTTATTCATATACCAGAAATGTTTGAAGCTACTGACTGAATGAAAGGAGCTGGCACCTCACTCTCTTTGAATCTTCTTTATCATGCTAAGAGGAGCAGGAATAAGCAAAAAATTTCAGAATTGCACCTTGCAATGCGGAAAAATTACTGTTTGTGCATTTACAATATTCATTGATTTTTGCCATTGAAAAACGTCCAGAAATGATTGAAGCTACTGACTGAATGAAAGGAGCTGGCATCTCACTCTCTTTGAATCTTCTTTATCATGCTAAGAGGAGCAGGAAAAAGCAAAAAATTTCAGAATTGCACCTTGCAATGCGGAGAAATTACTGTTTGTGCATTTACAAAATTAATTGATTTTTGCCATTGAAAAACATCATGTTATTCATTTACCAGAAATGATTGAAGCTACTGACTGAATGTAAGGAGCTGGCATCTCACTCTCTTTGAATCTTCTTTATCATGCTAAGAGGAGCAGGAAAAAGCAAAAAATTTCAGAATTGCACCTTGCAATGCGGAGAAATTACTGTTTGTGCATTTACAATATTCATTGATTTTTGCCATTGAAAAACGTCCAGAAATGATTGAAGCTACTGACTGAATGAAAGGAGCTGGCATCTCACTCTCTTTGAATCTTCTTTATCATGCTAAGAGGAGCAGGAAAAAGCAAAAAATTTCAGAATTGCACCTTGCAATGCGGAGAAATTACTGTTTGTGCATTTACAATATTCATTGATTTTTGCCATTGAAAAACATCATGTTATTCATATACCAGAAATGTTTGAAGCTACTGATTGAATGAAAGGAGCTGGCATCTCACTCTCTTTGAATCTTCTTTATCATGCTAAGAGGAGCAGGAAAAAGCAAAAAATTTCAGAATTGCACCTTGCAATGCGGAGAAATTACTGTTTGTGCATTTACAATATTCATTGATTTTTGCCATTGAAAAACGTCCAGAAATGATTGAAGCTACTGACTGAATGAAAAGAGCTGGCATCTCACTCTCTTTGAATCTTCTTTATCATGCTAAGAGGAGCAGGAAAAAGCAAAAAATTTCAGAATTGCACCTTGCAATGCGGAGAAATTACAGTTTGTGCATTTACAATATTCATTGATTTTTGCCATTGAAAAACGTCCAGAAATGATTGAAGCTACTGACTGAATGAAAGGAGCTGGCATCTCACTCTCTTTGAATCTTCTTTATCATGCTAAGAGGAGCAGGAAAAAGCAAAAAATTTCAGAATTGCTCCTTGCAATGCGGAGAAATTACTGTTTGTGCATTTACAATATTCATTGATTTTTGCCATTGAAAAACATGTTATTCATATACCAGAAATGTTTGAAGCTACTGACTGAATGAAAGGAGCTGGCACCTCACTCTCTTTGAATCTTCTTTATCATGCTAAGAGGAGCAGGAAAAAGCAAAAATTTCAGAATTGCACCTTGCAATGCGGAGAAATTACTGTTTGTGCATTTACAATATTCATTGATTTTTGCCATTGAAAAACGTCCAGAAATGATTGAAGCTACTGACTGAATGAAAGGAGCTGGCATCTCACTCTCTTTGAATCTTCTTTATCATGCTAAGAGGAGCAGGAAAAAGCAAAAAATTTCAGAATTGCACCTTGCAATGCGGAGAAATTACTGTTTGTGCATTTACAATATTCATTGATTTTTGCCATTGAAAAACGTCCAGAAATGATTGAAGCTACTGACTGAATGAAAGGAGCTGGCATCTCACTCTCTTTGAATCTTCTTTATCATGCTAAGAGGAGCAGGAAAAAGCAAAAAATTTCAGAATTGCACCTTGCAATGCGGAGAAATTACTGTTTGTGCATTTACAATATTCATTGATTTTTGCCATTGAAAAACGTCCAGAAATGATTGAAGCTACTGACTGAATGAAAGGAGCTGGCATCTCACTCTCTTTGAATCTTCTTTATCATGCTAAGAGGAGCAGGAAAAAGCAAAAAATTTCAGAATTGCACCTTGCAATGCGGAGAAATAACTGTTTGTGCATTTACAATATTCATTGATTTTTGCCATTGAAAAACGTTATTCATATACCAGAAATGTTTGAAGCTACTGACTGAATGAAAGGAGCTGGCACCTCACTCTCTTTGAATCTTCTTTATCATGCTAAGAGGAGCAGGAATAAGCAAAAAATTTCAGAATTGCACCTTGCAATGCGGAAAAATTACTGTTTGTGCATTTACAATATTCATTGATTTTTGCCATTGAAAAACGTCCAGAAATGATTGAAGCTACTGACTGAATGAAAGGAGCTGGCATCTCACTCTCTTTGAATCTTCTTTATCATGCTAAGAGGAGCAGGAAAAAGCATAAAATTTCAGAATTGCACCTTGCAATGCGGAGAAATTACTGTTTGTGCATTTACAATATTCATTGATTTTTGCCATTGAAAAACGTCCAGAAATGATTGAAGCTACTGACTGATTGAAAGGAGCTGGCATCTCACTCTCTTTGAATCTTCTTTATCATGCTAAGAGGAGCAGGAAAAAGCAAAAAATTTCAGAATTGCGCCTTGCAATGCGGAGAAATTACTGTTTGTGCATTTACAAAATTCATTGATTTTTGCCATTGAAAAACATCATGTTATATATTTACCAGAAATGATTGAAGCTACTGACTGAATGTAAGGAGCTGGCATCTCACTCTCTTTGAATCTTCTTTATCATGCTAAGAGGAGCAGGAAAAAGCAAAAAATTTCAGAATTGCACCTTGCAATGCGGAGAAATTACTGTTTGTGCATTTACAATATTCGTTGATTTTTGCCATTGAAAAACGTCCAGAAATGATTGAAGCTACTGACTGAATGAAAGGAGCTGGCATCTCACTCTCTTTGAATCTTCTTTATCATGCTAAGAGGAGCAGGAAAAAGCAAAAAATTTCAGAATTGCACCTTGCAATGCGGAGAAATTACTGTTTGTGCATTTACAATATTCATTGATTTTTGCCATTGAAAAACATCATGTTATTCATATACCAGAAATGAATGAAGCTACTGACTGAATGAAAGGAGCTGGCATCTCACTCTCTTTGAATCTTCTTTATCATGCTAAGAGGAGCAGGAAAAAGTAAAAAATTTCAGAATTGCACCTTGCAATGCGGAGAAATTACTGTTTGTGCATTTACAATATTCAATGATTTTTGCCATTGAAAAACGTCCAGAAATGATTGAAGCTACTGACTGAACGAAAGGAGCTGGCGTCTCACTCTCTTTGAATCTTCTTTATCATGCTAAGAGGAGCAGGAAAAAGCAAAAAATTTCAGAATTGTACCTTGCAATGCGGAGAAATTGCTGTTTGTGCATTTACAATATTCATTGATTTTTGCCATTGAAAAACATCATGTTATTCATATACCAGAAATGTTTGAAGCTACTGACTGAATGAAAGGAGCTGGCATCTCACTCTCTTTGAATCTTTTTTATCATGCTAAGAGGAGCAGGAAAAAGCAAAAAATTTCAGAATTGCACCTTGCAATGCGGAGAAATTACTGTTTGTGCATTTACAATATTCATTGATTTTTGCCATTGAAAAACGTCCAGAAATGATTGAAGCTACTGACTGAATGAAAGGAGCTGGCATCTCACTCTCTTTGAATCTTCTTTATCATGCTAAGAGGAGCAGGAAAAAGCAAAAAATTTCAGAATTGCACCTTGCAATGCGGAGAAATTACTGTTTGTGCATTTACAATATTCATTGATTTTTGCCATTGAAAAACGTCCAGAAATGATTGAAGCTACTGACTGAATGAAAGGAGCTGGCATCTCACTCTCTTTGAATCTTCTTTATCATGCTAAGAGGAGCAGGAAAAAGCAAAAAATTTCAGAATTGCACCTTGCAATGCGGAGAAATTACTGTTTGTGCATTTACAATATTCATTGATTTTTGCCATTGAAAAACATCATGTTATTCATATACCAGAAATGATTGAAGCTACTGACTGAATGAAAGGAGCTGGCATCTCACTCTCTTTGAATCTTCTTTATCATGCTAAGAGGAGCAGGAAAAAGCAAAAAATTTCAGAATTGCACCTTGCAATGCGGAGAAATTACTGTTTGTGCATTTACAATATTCATTGATTTTTGCAATTGAAAAACGTCCAGAAATGATTGAAGCTACTGACTGAATGAAAGGAGCTGGCTTCTCACTCTCTTTGAATCTTCTTTATCATGCTAAGAGGAGCAGGAAAAAGCAAAAAATTTCAGAATTGCACCTTGCAATGCGGAGAAATTACTGTTTGTGCATTTACAATATTCATTGATTTTTGCCATTGAAAAACGTCCAGAAATGATTGAAGCTACTGACTGAATGAAAGGAGCTGGCATCTCACTCTCTTTGAATCTTGTTTATCATGCTAAGAGGAGCAGGAAAAAGCAAAAAATTTCAGAATTGCAACTTGCAATGCGGAGAAATTACTGTTTGTGCATTTAGAATATTCATTGATTTTTGCCATTGAAAAACGTCCAGAAATGATTGAAGCTACTGACTGAATGAAAGGAGCTGGCATCTCACTCTCTTTGAATCTTCTTTATCATGCTAAGAGGAGCAGGAAAAAGCAAAAAATCTCAGAATTGCACCTTGCAATGCGGAGAAATTACTGTTTGTGCATTTACAATATTCATTGATTTTTGCCATTGAAAAACATCATGTTATTCATATACCAGAAATGATTGAAGCTACTGACTGAATGAAAGCAGCTGGCATCTCACTCTCTTTGAATCTTCTTTATCATGCTAAGAGGAGCAGGAAAAAGTAAAAAATTTCAGAATTGCACCTTGCAATGCGGAGAAATTACTGTTTGTGCATTTACAATATTCAATGATTTTTGCCATTGAAAAACGTCCAGAAATGATTGAAGCTACTGACTGAATGAAAGGAGCTGGCATCTCACTCTCTTTGAATCTTCTTTATCATGCTAAGAGGAGCAGGATAAAGCAAAAAATTTCAGAATTGCACCTTGCAATGCGGAGAAATTACTGTTTGTGCATTTACAATATTCATTGATTTTTGCCATTGAAAAACATCATTTTATTCATATACCAGAAATGTTTGAAGCTACTGACTGAATGAAAGGAGCTGGCATCTCACTCTCCTTGAATCTTCTTTATCATGCTAAGAGGAGCAGGAAAAAGCAAAAAATTTCAGAATTGCACCTTGCAATGCGGAGAAATTACTGTTTGTGCATTTACAATATTCATTGATTTTTGCCATTGAAAAACATCATGTTATTCATATACCAGAAATGTTTGAAGCTACTGACTGAATGAAAGGAGCTGGCATCTCACTCTCTTTGAATCTTCTTTATCATGCTAAGAGGAGCAGGAAAAAGCAAAAAATTTCAGAATTGCACCTTGCAATGCGGAGAAATTACTGTTTGTGCATTTACAATATTCATTGATTTTTGCCATTGAAAAACATCACGTTATTCATATACCAGAAATGATTGAAGCTACTGACTGAATGAAAGGAGCTGGCATCTCACTCTCTTTGAATCTTCTTTATCATGCTAAGAGGAGCAGGAAAAAGCAAAAAATTTCAGAGTTGCACCTTGCAATGCGGAGAAATTACTGTTTGTGCATTTACAATATTCATTGATTTTTGCAATTGAAAAACGTCCAGAAATGATTGAAGCTACTGACTGAATGAAAGGAGCTGGCATCTCACTCTCTTTGAATCTTCTTTATCATGCTAAGAGGAGCAGGAAAAAGCAAAAAATTTCAGAATTGCACCTTGCAATGCGGAGAAATTACTGTTTGTGCATTTACAATATTCATTGATTTTTGCCATTGAAAAACATCATGTTATTCATATACCAGGAATGTTTGAAGCTACTGACTGAATGAAAGGAGCTGGCATCTCACTCTCTTTGAATCTTCTTTATCATGCTAAGAGGAGCAGGAAAAAGCAAAAAATTTCAGAATTGCACCTTGCAATGCGGAGAAATTACTGTTTGTGCATTTACAATATTCATTGATTTTTGCCATTGAAAAACGTCCAGAAATGATTGAAGCTACTGACTGAATGAAAGGAGCTGGCATCTCACTCTCTTTTAATCTTGTTTATCATGCTAAGAGGAGCAGGAAAAAGCAAAAAATTTCAGAATTGCACCTTGCAATGCGGAGAAATTACTGTTTGTGCATTTACAATATTCATTGATTTTTGCCATTGAAAAACGTCCAGAAATGATTGAAGCTACTGACTGAATGAAAGGAGCTGGCATCTCACTCTCTTTGAATCTTCTTTATCATGCTAAGAGGAGCAGGAAAAAGCAAAAAATTTCAGAATTGCACCTTGCAATGCGGAGAAATTACTGTTTGTGCATTTACAATATTCATTGATTTTTGCCATTGAAAAACATCATGTTATTCATATACCAGAAATGATTGAAGCTACTGACTGAATGAAAGGAGCTGGCATCTCACTCTCTTTGAATCTTCTTTATCATGCTAAGAGGAGCAGGAAAAAGTAAAAAATTTCAGAATTGCACCTTGCAATGCGGAGAAATTACTGTTTGTGCATTTACAATATTCAATGATTTTTGCCATTGAAAAACGTCCAGAAATGATTGAAGCTACTGACTGAATGAAAGGAGCTGGCATCTCACTCTCTTTGAATCTTCTTTATCATGCTAAGAGGAGCAGGAAAAAGCAAAAAATTTCAGAATTGCACCTTGCAATGCGGAGAAATTACTGTTTGTGCATTTACAATATTCATTGATTTTTGCCATTGAAAAACATCATGTTATTCATATACCAGGAATGTTTGAAGCTACTGACTGAATGAAAGGAGCTGGCATCTCACTCTCTTTGAATCTTCTTTATCATGCTAAGAGGAGCAGGAAAAAGCAAAAAATTTCAGAATTGCACCTTGCAATGCGGAGAAATTACTGTTTGTGCATTTACAATATTCATTGATTTTTGCCATTGAAAAACGTCCAGAAATGATTGAAGCTACTGACTGAATGAAAGGAGCTGGCATCTCACTCTCTTTTAATCTTGTTTATCATGCTAAGAGGAGCAGGAAAAAGCAAAAAATTTCAGAATTGCACCTTGCAATGCGGAGAAATTACTGTTTGTGCATTTACAATATTCATTGATTTTTGCCATTGAAAAACGTCCAGAAATGATTGAAGCTACTGACTGAATGAAAGGAGCTGGCATCTCACTCTCTTTGAATCTTCTTTATCATGCTAAGAGGAGCAGGAAAAAGCAAAAAATTTCAGAATTGCACCTTGCAATGCGGAGAAATTACTGTTTGTGCATTTACAATATTCATTGATTTTTGCCATTGAAAAACATCATGTTATTCATATACCAGAAATGATTGAAGCTACTGACTGAATGAAAGGAGCTGGCATCTCACTCTCTTTGAATCTTCTTTATCATGCTAAGAGGAGCAGGAAAAAGTAAAAAATTTCAGAATTGCACCTTGCAATGCGGAGAAATTACTGTTTGTGCATTTACAATATTCAATGATTTTTGCCATTGAAAAACGTCCAGAAATGATTGAAGCTACTGACTGAATGAAAGGAGCTGGCATCTCACTCTCTTTGAATCTTCTTTATCATGCTAAGAGGAGCAGGATAAAGCAAAAAATTTCAGAATTGCACCTTGCAATGCGGAGAAATTACTGTTTGTGCATTTACAATATTCATTGATTTTTGCCATTGAAAAACATCATTTTATTCATATACCAGAAATGTTTGAAGCTACTGACTGAATGAAAGGAGCTGGCATCTCACTCTCCTTGAATCTTCTTTATCATGCTAAGAGGAGCAGGAAAAAGCAAAAAATTTCAGAATTGCACCTTGCAATGCGGAGAAATTACTGTTTGTGCATTTACAATATTCATTGATTTTTGCCATTGAAAAACATCATGTTATTCATATACCAGAAATGTTTGAAGCTACTGACTGAATGAAAGGAGCTGGCATCTCACTCTCTTTGAATCTTCTTTATCATGCTAAGAGGAGCAGGAAAAAGCAAAAAATTTCAGAATTGCACCTTGCAATGCGGAGAAATTACTGTTTGTGCATTTACAATATTCATTGATTTTTGCCATTGAAAAACATCACGTTATTCATATACCAGAAATGATTGAAGCTACTGACTGAATGAAAGGAGCTGGCATCTCACTCTCTTTGAATCTTCTTTATCATGCTAAGAGGAGCAGGAAAAAGCAAAAAATTTCAGAGTTGCACCTTGCAATGCGGAGAAATTACTGTTTGTGCATTTACAATATTCATTGATTTTTGCAATTGAAAAACGTCCAGAAATGATTGAAGCTACTGACTGAATGAAAGGAGCTGGCATCTCACTCTCTTTGAATCTTCTTTATCATGCTAAGAGGAGCAGGAAAAAGGAAAAAATTTCAGAATTGCACCTTGCAATGCGGAGAAATTACTGTTTGTGCATTTACAATATTCATTGATTTTTGCCATTGAAAAACATCATGTTATTCATATACCAGGAATGTTTGAAGCTACTGACTGAATGAAAGGAGCTGGCATCTCACTCTCTTTGAATCTTCTTTATCATGCTAAGAGGAGCAGGAAAAAGCAAAAAATTTCAGAATTGCACCTTGCAATGCGGAGAAATTACTGTTTGTGCATTTACAATATTCATTGATTTTTGCCATTGAAAAACGTCCAGAAATGATTGAAGCTACTGACTGAATGAAAGGAGCTGGCATCTCACTCTCTTTTAATCTTGTTTATCATGCTAAGAGGAGCAGGAAAAAGCAAAAAATTTCAGAATTGCACCTTGCAATGCGGAGAAATTACTGTTTGTGCATTTACAATATTCATTGATTTTTGCCATTGAAAAACGTCCAGAAATGATTGAAGCTACTGACTGAATGAAAGGAGCTGGCATCTCACTCTCTTTGAATCTTCTTTATCATGCTAAGAGGAGCAGGAAAAAGCAAAAAATTTCAGAATTGCACCTTGCAATGCGGAGAAATTACTGTTTGTTCATTTACAATATTCATTGATTTTTGCCATTGAAAAACATCATGTTATTCATATACCAGAAATGATTGAAGCTACTGACTGAATGAAAGGAGCTGGCATCTCACTCTCTTTGAATCTTCTTTATCATGCTAAGAGGAGCAGGAAAAAGTAAAAAATTTCAGAATTGCACCTTGCAATGCAGAGAAATTACTGTTTGTGCATTTACAATATTCAATGATTTTTGCCATTGAAAAACGTCCAGAAATGATTGAAGCTACTGACTGAATGAAAGGAGCTGGCATCTCACTCTCTTTGAATCTTCTTTATCATGCTAAGAGGAGCAGGAAAAAGCAAAAAATTTCAGAATTGCACCTTGCAATGCGGAGAAATTACTGTTTGTGCATTTACAATATTCATTGATTTATGCCATTGAAAAACATCATGTTATTCAAATACCAGGAATGTTTGAAGCTACTGACTGAATGAAAGGAGCTGGCATCTCACTCTCTTTGAATCTTCTTTATCATGCTAAGAGGAGCAGGAAAAAGCAAAAAATTTCAGAATTGCACCTTGCAATGCGGAGAAATTACTGTTTGTGCATTTACAATATTCATTGATTTTTGCCATTGAAAAACGTCCAGAAATGATTGAAGCTACTGACTGAATGAAAGGAGCTGGCATCTCACTCTCTTTTAATCTTGTTTATCATGCTAAGAGGAGCAGGAAAAAGCAAAAAATTTCAGAATTGCACCTTGCAATGCGGAGAAATTACTGTTTGTGCATTTACAATATTCATTGATTTTTGCCATTGAAAAACGTCCAGAAATGATTGAAGCTACTGACTGAATGAAAGGAGCTGGCATCTCACTCTCTTTGAATCTTCTTTATCATGCTAAGAGGAGCAGGAAAAAGCAAAAAATTTCAGAATTGCACCTTGCAATGCGGAGAAATTACTGTTTGTGCATTTACAATATTCATTGATTTTTGCCATTGAAAAACATCATGTTATTCATATACCAGAAATGATTGAAGCTACTGACTGAATGAAAGGAGCTGGCATCTCACTCTCTTTGAATCTTCTTTATCATGCTAAGAGGAGCAGGAAAAAGTAAAAAATTTCAGAATTGCACCTTGCAATGCGGAGAAATTACTGTTTGTGCATTTACAATATTCAATGATTTTTGCCATTGAAAAACGTCCAGAAATGATTGAAGCTACTGACTGAATGAAAGGAGCTGGCATCTCACTCTCTTTGAATCTTCTTTATCATGCTAATAGGAGCAGGAAAAAGCAAAAAATTTCAGAATTGCACCTTGCAATGCGGAGAAATTACTGTTTGTGCATTTACAATATTCATTGATTTTTGCCATTGAAAAACATCATGTTATTCATATACCAGAAATGATTGAAGCTACTGACTGAATGAAAGGAGCTGGCATCTCACTCTCTTTGAATCTTTATCATGCTAAGAGGAGCAGGAAAAAGTAAAAAATTTCAGAATTGCACCTTGCAATGCGGAGAAATTACTGTTTGTGCATTTACAATATTCAATGATTTTTGCCTTTGAAAAACGTCCAGAAATGATTGAAGCTACTGACTGAACGAAAGGAGCTGGCATCTCACTCTCTTTGAATCTTCTTTATCATGCTAAGAGGAGCAGGAAAAAGCAAAAAATTTCAGAATTGCACCTTGCAATGCGGAGAAATTACTGTTTGTGCATTTACAATATTCATTGATTTTTGCCATTGAAAAACATCATGTTATTCATATACCAGAAATGATTGATGCTACTGACTGCATGAAAGGAGCTGGCATCTCACTCTCTTTGAATCTTCTTTATCATGCTAAGAGGAGCAGGAAAAAGCAAAAAATTTCAGAATTGCACCTTGCAATGCGGAGAAATTACTGTTTGTGCATTTACAATATTCATTGATTTTTGCCATTGAAAAACATCATGTTATTCATATACCAGAAATGTTTGAAGCTACTGACTGAATGAAAGGAGCTGGCATCTCACTCTCTTTGAATCTTCTTTATCATGCTAAGAGGAGCAGGAAAAAGCAAAAAATTTCAGAATTGCACCTTGCAATGCGGAGAAATTACTGTTTGTGCATTTACAATATTCATTGATTTTTGCAATTGAAAAACGTCCAGAAATGATTGAAGCTACTGACTGAATGAAAGGAGCTGGCATCTCACTCTCTTTGAATCTTCTTTATCATGCTAAGAGGAGCAGGAAAAAGCAAAAAATTTCAGAATTGCACCTTGCAATGCGGAGAAATTACTGTTTGTGCATTTACAATATTCATTGATTTTTGCCATTGAAAAACATTATGTTATTCATATACCAGGAATGTTTGAAGCTACTGACTGAATGAAAGGAGCTGGCATCTCACTCTCTTTGAATCTTCTTTATCATGCTAAGAGGAGCAGGAAAAAGTAAAAAATTTCAGAATTGCACCTTGCAATGCGGAGAAATTACTGTTTGTGCATTTACAATATTCAATGATTTTTGCCATTGAAAAACGTCCAGAAATGATTGAAGCTACTGACTGAATGAAAGGAGCTGGCATCTCACTCTCTTTGAATCTTCTTTATCATGCTAAGAGGAGCAGGAAAAAGCAAAAAATTTCAGAATTGCACCTTGCAATGCGGAGAAATTACTGTTTGTGCATTTACAATATTCATTGATTTTTGCCATTGAAAAACATCATGTTATTCATATACCAGAAATGATTGAAGCTACTGACTGAATGAAAGGAGCTGGCATCTCACTCTCTTTGAATCTTCTTTATCATGCTAAGAGGAGCAGGAAAAAGTAAAAAATTTCAGAATTGCACCTTGCAATGCGGAGAAATTACTGTTTGTGCATTTACAATATTCAATGATTTTTGCCTTTGAAAAACGTCCAGAAATGATTGAAGCTACTGACTGAACGAAAGGAGCTGGCATCTCACTCTCTTTGAATCTTCTTTATCATGCTAAGAGGAGCAGGAAAAAGCAAAAAATTTCAGAATTGCACCTTGCAATGCGGAGAAATTACTGTTTGTGCATTTACAATATTCATTGATTTTTGCCATTGAAAAACATCATGTTATTCATATACCAGAAATGATTGATGCTACTGACTGAATGAAAGGAGCTGGCATCTCACTCTCTTTGAATCTTCTTTATCATGCTAAGAGGAGCAGGAAAAAGCAAAAAATTTCAGAATTGCACCTTGCAATGCGGAGAAATTACTGTTTGTGCATTTACAATATTCATTGATTTTTGCCATTGAAAAACATCATGTTATTCATATACCAGAAATGTTTGAAGCTACTGACTGAATGAAAGGAGCTGGCATCTCACTCTCTTTGAATCTTCTTTATCATGCTAAGAGGAGCAGGAAAAAGTAAAAAATTTCAGAATTGCACCTTGCAATGCGGAGAAATTACTGTTTGTGCATTTACAATATTCAATGATTTTTGCCTTTGAAAAACGTCCAGAAATGATTGAAGCTACTGACTGAATGAAAGGAGCTGGCATCTCACTCTCTTTGAATCTTCTTTATCATGCTAAGAGGAGCAGGAAAAAGCAAAAAATTTCAGAATTGCACCTTGCAATGCGGAGAAATTACTGTTTGTGCATTTACAATATTCATTGATTTTTGCCATTGAAAAACATCATGTTATTCATATACCAGAAATGATTGAAGCTACTGACTGAATGAAAGGAGCTGGCATCTCACTCTCTTTGAATCTTCTTTATCATGCTAAGAGGAGCAGGAAAAAGTAAAAAATTTCAGAATTGCACCTTGCAATGCGGAGAAATTACTGTTTGTGCATTTACAATATTCAATGATTTTTGCCTTTGAAAAACGTCCAGAAATGATTGAAGCTACTGACTGAACGAAAGGAGCTGGCATCTCACTCTCTTTGAATCTTCTTTATCATGCTAAGAGGAGCAGGAAAAAGCAAAAAATTTCAGAATTGCACCTTGCAATGCGGAGAAATTACTGTTTGTGCATTTACAATATTCATTGATTTTTGCCATTGAAAAACATCATGTTATTCATATACCAGAAATGATTGATGCTACTGACTGAATGAAAGGAGCTGGCATCTCACTCTCTTTGAATCTTCTTTATCATGCTAAGAGGAGCAGGAAAAAGCAAAAAATTTCAGAATTGCACCTTGCAATGCGGAGAAATTACTGTTTGTGCATTTACAATATTCATTGATTTTTGCCATTGAAAAACATCATGTTATTCATATACCAGAAATGTTTGAAGCTACTGACTGAATGAAAGGAGCTGGCATCTCACTCTCTTTGAATCTTCTTTATCATGCTAAGAGGAGCAGGAAAAAGCAAAAAATTTCAGAATTGCACCTTGCAATGCGGAGAAATTACTGTTTGTGCATTTACAATATTCATTGATTTTTGCAATTGAAAAACGTCCAGAAATGATTGAAGCTACTGACTGAATGAAAGGAGCTGGCATCTCACTCTCTTTGAATCTTCTTTATCATGCTAAGAGGAGCAGGAAAAAGCAAAAAATTTCAGAATTGCACCTTGCAATGCGGAGAAATTACTGTTTGTGCATTTACAATATTCATTGATTTTTGCCATTGAAAACCATTATGTTATTCATATACCAGGAATGTTTGAAGCTACTGACTGAATGAAAGGAGCTGGCATCTCACTCTCTTTGAATCTTCTTTATCATGCTAAGAGGAGCAGGAAAAAGTAAAAAATTTCAGAATTGCACCTTGCAATGCGGAGAAATTACTGTTTGTGCATTTACAATATTCATTGATTTTTGCAATTGAAAAACGTCCAGAAATGATTGAAGCTACTGACTGAATGAAAGGAGCTGGCATCTCACTCTCTTTGAATCTTGTTTATCATGCTAAGAGAAGCAGGAAAAAGCAAAAAATTTCAGAATTGCACCTTGCAATGCGAAGAAATTACTGTTTGTGCATTTACAATATTCATTGATGTTTGCCATTGAAAAACGTCCAGAAATGATTGAAGCTACTGACTGAATGAAAGGAGCTGGCATCTCACTCTCTTTGAATCTTCTTTATCATGCTAAGAGGAGCAGGAAAAAGCAAAAAATTTCAGAGTTGCACCTTGCAATGCGGAGAAATTACTGTTTGTGCATTTACAATATTCATTGATTTTTGCAATTGAAAAACGTCCAGAAATGATTGAAGCTACTGACTGAATGAAAGGAGCTGGCATCTCACTCTCTTTGAATCTTCTTTATCATGCTAAGAGGAGCAGGAAAAAGCAAAAAATTTCAGAATTGCACCTTGCAATGCGGAGAAATTACTGTTTGTGCATTTACAATATTCATTGATTTTTGCCATTGAAAAACATCATGTTATTCATATACCAGGAATGTTTGAAGCTACTGACTGAATGAAAGGAGCTGGCATCTCACTCTCTTTGAATCTTCTTTATCATGCTAAGAGGAGCAGGAAAAAGCAAAAAATTTCAGAATTGCACCTTGCAATGCGGAGAAATTACTGTTTGTGCATTTACAATATTCATTGATTTTTGCCATTGAAAAACGTCCAGAAATGATTGAAGCTACTGACTGAATGAAAGGAGCTGGCATCTCACTCTCTTTTAATCTTGTTTATCATGCTAAGAGGAGCAGGAAAAAGCAAAAAATTTCAGAATTGCACCTTGCAATGCGGAGAAATTACTGTTTGTGCATTTACAATATTCATTGATTTTTGCCATTGAAAAACGTCCAGAAATGATTGAAGCTACTGACTGAATGAAAGGAGCTGGCATCTCACTCTCTTTGAATCTTCTTTATCATGCTAAGAGGAGCAGGAAAAAGCAAAAAATTTCAGAATTGCACCTTGCAATGCGGAGAAATTACTGTTTGTGCATTTACAATATTCATTGATTTTTGCCATTGAAAAACATCATGTTATTCATATACCAGAAATGATTGAAGCTACTGACTGAATGAAAGGAGCTGGCATCTCACTCTCTTTGAATCTTCTTTATCATGCTAAGAGGAGCAGGAAAAAGTAAAAAATTTCAGAATTGCACCTTGCAATGCGGAGAAATTACTGTTTGTGCATTTACAATATTCAATGATTTTTGCCATTGAAAAACGTCCAGAAATGATTGAAGCTACTGACTGAATGAAAGGAGCTGGCATCTCACTCTCTTTGAATCTTCTTTATCATGCTAAGAGGAGCAGGAAAAAGCAAAAAATTTCAGAATTGCACCTTGCAATGCGGAGAAATTACTGTTTGTGCATTTACAATATTCATTGATTTTTGCCATTGAAAAACATCATGTTATTCATATACCAGAAATGATTGAATCTACTGACTGAATGAAAGGAGCTGGCATCTCACTCTCTTTGAATCTTCTTTATCATGCTAAGAGGAGCAGGAAAAAGTAAAAAATTTCAGAATTGCACCTTGCAATGCGGAGAAATTACTGTTTGTGCATTTACAATATTCAATGATTTTTGCCTTTGAAAAACGTCCAGAAATGATTGAAGCTACTGACTGAACGAAAGGAGCTGGCATCTCACTCTCTTTGAATCTTCTTTATCATGCTAAGAGGAGCAGGAAAAAGCAAAAAATTTCAGAATTGCACCTTGCAATGCGGAGAAATTACTGTTTGTGCATTTACAATATTCATTGATTTTTGCCATTGAAAAACATCATGTTATTCATATACCAGAAATGATTGATGCTACTGACTGAATGAAAGGAGCTGGCATCTCACTCTCTTTGAATCTTCTTTATCATGCTAAGAGGAGCAGGAAAAAGCAAAAAATTTCAGAATTGCACCTTGCAATGCGGAGAAATTACTGTTTGTGCATTTACAATATTCATTGATTTTTGCCATTGAAAAACATCATGTTATTCATATACCAGGAATGTTTGAAGCTACTGACTGAATGAAAGGAGCTGGCATCTCACTCTCTTTGAATCTTCTTTATCATGCTAAGAGGAGCAGGAAAAAGCAAAAAATTTCAGAATTGCACCTTGCAATGCGGAGAAATTACTGTTTGTGCATTTACAATATTCATTGATTTTTGCCATTGAAAAACGTCCAGAAATGATTGAAGCTACTGACTGAATGAAAGGAGCTGGCATCTCACTCTCTTTTAATCTTGTTTATCATGCTAAGAGGAGCAGGAAAAAGCAAAAAATTTCAGAATTGCACCTTGCAATGCGGAGAAATTACTCTTTGTGCATTTACAATATTCATTGATTTTTGCCATTGAAAAACGTCCAGAAATGATTGAAGCTACTGACTGAATGAAAGGAGCTGGCATCTCACTCTCTTTGAATCTTCTTTATCATGCTAAGAGGAGCAGGAAAAAGCAAAAAATTTCAGAATTGCACCTTGCAATGCGGAGAAATTACTGTTTGTGCATTTACAATATTCATTGATTTTTGCCATTGAAAAACATCATGTTATTCATATACCAGAAATGATTGAAGCTACTGACTGAATGAAAGGAGCTGGCATCTCACTCTCTTTGAATCTTCTTTATCATGCTAAGAGGAGCAGGAAAAAGTAAAAAATTTCAGAATTGCACCTTGCAATGCGGAGAAATTACTGTTTGTGCATTTACAATATTCAATGATTTTTGCCATTGAAAAACGTCCAGAAATGATTGAAGCTACTGACTGAATGAAAGGAGCTGGCATCTCACTCTCTTTGAATCTTCTTTATCATGCTAAGAGGAGCAGGAAAAAGCAAAAAATTTCAGAATTGCACCTTGCAATGCGGAGAAATTACTGTTTGTGCATTTACAATATTCATTGATTTTTGCCATTGAAAAACATCATGTTATTCATATACCAGAAATGATTGAAGCTACTGACTGAATGAAAGGAGCTGGCATCTCACTCTCTTTGAATCTTCTTTATCATGCTAAGAGGAGCAGGAAAAAGTAAAAAATTTCAGAATTGCACCTTGCAATGCGGAGAAATTACTGTTTGTGCATTTACAATATTCAATGATTTTTGCCTTTGAAAAACGTCCAGAAATGATTGAAGCTACTGACTGAACGAAAGGAGCTGGCATCTCACTCTCTTTGAATCTTCTTTATCATGCTAAGAGGAGCAGGAAAAAGCAAAAAATTTCAGAATTGCACCTTGCAATGCGGAGAAATTACTGTTTGTGCATTTACAATATTCATTGATTTTTGCCATTGAAAAACATCATGTTATTCATATACCAGAAATGATTGATGCTACTGACTGAATGAAAGGAGCTGGCATCTCACTCTCTTTGAATCTTCTTTATCATGCTAAGAGGAGCAGGAAAAAGCAAAAAATTTCAGAATTGCACCTTGCAATGCGGAGAAATTACTGTTTGTGCATTTACAATATTCATTGATTTTTGCCATTGAAAAACATCATGTTATTCATATACCAGAAATGTTTGAAGCTACTGACTGAATGAAAGGAGCTGGCATCTCACTCTCTTTGAATCTTCTTTATCATGCTAAGAGGAGCAGGAAAAAGCAAAAAATTTCAGAATTGCACCTTGCAATGCGGAGAAATTACTGTTTGTGCATTTACAATATTCATTGATTTTTGCAATTGAAAAACGTCCAGAAATGATTGAAGCTACTGACTGAATGAAAGGAGCTGGCATCTCACTCTCTTTGAATCTTCTTTATCATGCTAAGAGGAGCAGGAAAAAGCAAAAAATTTCAGAATTGCACCTTGCAATGCGGAGAAATTACTGTTTGTGCATTTACAATATTCATTGATTTTTGCCATTGAAAAACATTATGTTATTCATATACCAGGAATGTTTGAAGCTACTGACTGAATGAAAGGAGCTGGCATCTCACTCTCTTTGAATCTTCTTTATCATGCTAAGAGGAGCAGGAAAAAGTAAAAAATTTCAGAATTGCACCTTGCAATGCGGAGAAATTACTGTTTGTGCATTTACAATATTCATTGATTTTTGCCATTGAAAAACGTCCAGAAATGATTGAAGCTACTGACTGAATGAAAGGAGCTGGCATCTCACTCTCTTTGAATCTTGTTTATCATGCTAAGAGAAGCAGGAAAAAGCAAAAAATTTCAGAATTGCACCTTGCAATGCGAAGAAATTACTGTTTGTGCATTTACAATATTCATTGATGTTTGCCATTGAAAAACGTCCAGAAATGATTGAAGCTACTGACTGAATGAAAGGAGCTGGCATCTCACTTTCTTTGAATCTTCTTTATTATGCTAAGAGGAGCAGGAAAAAGCAAAAAATTTCAGAATTGCACCTTGCAATGCGGAGAAATTACTGTTTGTGCATTTACAATATTCATTGATTTTTGCCATTGAAAAACATCATGTTATTCATATACCAGAAATGATTGAAGCTACTGACTGAATGAAAGGAGCTGGCATCTCACTCTCTTTGAATCTTCTTTATCATGCTAAGAGGAGCAGGAAAAAGTAAAAAATTTCAGTATTGCACCTTGCAATGCGGAGAAATTACTGTTTGTGCATTTACAATATTCAATGATTTTTGCCATTGAAAAACGTCCAGAAATGATTGAAGCTACTGACTGAATGAAAGGAGCTGGCATCTCACTCTCTTTGAATCTTCTTTATCATGCTAAGAGGAGCAGGAAAAAGCAAAAAACTTCAGAATTGCACCTTGCAATGCGGAGAAATTACTGTTTGTGCATTTACAATATTCATTGATTTTTGCCATTGAAAAACATCATGTTATTCATATTCCAGAAATGATTGAAGCTACTGACTGAATGAAAGGAGCTGGCATCTCACTCTCTTTGAATCTTCTTTATCATGCTAAGAGGAGCAGGAAAAAGTAAAAAATTTCAGAATTGCACCTTGCAATGCGGAGAAATTACTCTTTGTGCATTTACAATATTCAATGATTTTTGCCTTTGAAAAACGTCCAGAAATGATTGAAGCTACTGACTGAACGAAAGGAGCTGGCATCTCACTCTCTTTGAATCTTCTTTATCATGCTAAGAGGAGCAGGAAAAAGCAAAAAATTTCAGAATTGCACCTTGCAATGCGGAGAAATTACTGTTTGTGCATTTACAATATTCATTGATTTTTGCCATTGAAAAACATCATGTTATTCATATACCAGAAATGTTTGAAGCTACTGACTGAATGAAAGGAGCTGGCATCTCACTCTCTTTGAATCTTCTTTATCATGCTAAGAGGAGCAGGAAAAAGCAAAAAATTTCAGAATTGCACCTTGCAATGCGGAGAAATTACTGTTTGTGCATTTACAATATTCATTGATTTTTGCCATTGAAAAACGTCCAGAAATGATTGAAGCTACTGACTGAATGAAAGGAGCTGGCATCTCACTCTGAATTTTCTTTATCATGCTAAGAGGAGCAGGAAAAAGCAAAAAATTTCAGAATTGCACCTTGCAATGCGGAGAAATTACTGTTTGTGCATTTACAATATTCATTGATTTTTGCCATTGAAAAACGTCCAGAAATGATTGAAGCTACTGACTGAATGAAAGGAGCTGGCATCTCACTCTCTTTGAATCTTCTTTATCATGCTAAGAGGAGCAGGAAAAAGCAAAAAATTTCAGAATTGCACCTTGCAATGCGGAGAAATTACTGTTTGTGCATTTACAATATTCATTGATTTTTGACATTGAAAAACATCATGTTATTCATATACCAGAAATGATTGAAGCTACTGACTGAATGAAAGGAGCTGGCATCTCACTCTCTTTGAATCTTCTTTATCATGCTAAGAGAAGCAGGAAAAAGTAAAAAATTTCAGAATTGCACCTTGCAATGCGGAGAAATTACTGTTTGTGCATTTACAATATTCAATGATTTTTGCCATTGAAAAACGTCCAGAAATGATTGAAGCTACTGACTGAATGAAAGGAGCTGGCATCTCACTCTCTTTGAATCTTCTTTATCATGCTAAGAGGAGCAGGAAAAAGCAAAAAACTTCAGAATTGCACCTTGCAATGCGGAGAAATTACTGTTTGTGCATTTACAATATTCATTGATTTTTGCCATTGAAAAACATCATGTTATTCATATACCAGAAATGATTGAAGCTACTGACTGAATAAAAGGAGCTGGCATCTCACTCTCTTTGAATCTTCTTTATCATGCTAAGAGGAGCAGGAAAAAGTAAAAAATTTCAGAATTGCACCTTGCAATGCGGAGAAATTACTGTTTGTGCATTTACAATATTCAATGATTTTTGCCTTTGAAAAACGTCCAGAAATGATTGAAGCTACTGACTGAACGAAAGGAGCTGGCATCTCACTCTCTTTGAATCTTCTTTATCATGCTAAGAGGAGCAGGAAAAAGCAAAAAATTTCAGAATTGCACCTTGCAATGCGGAGAAATTACTGTTTGTGCATTTACAATATTCATTGATTTTTGCCATTGAAAAACGTCCAGAAATGATTGAAGCTACTGACTGAATGAAAGCAGCTGGCATCTCACTCTGAATTTTCTTTATCATGCTAAGAGGAGCAGGAAAAAGCAAAAAATTTCAGAATTGCACCTTGCAATGCGGAGAAATTACTCTTTGTGCATTTACAATATTCATTGATTTTTGCCATTGAAAAACGTCCAGAAATGATTGAAGCTACTGACTGAATGAAAGGAGCTGGCATCTCACTCTCTTTGAATCGTCTTTATCATGCTAAGAGGAGCAGGAAAAAGCAAAAAATTTCAGAATTGCACCTTGCAATGCGGAGAAATTACTGTTTGTGCATTTACAATATTCATTGATTTTTGCCATTGAAAAACATTATGTTATTCATATACCAGAAATGTTTGAAGCTACTGACTGAGTGAAAGGAGCTGGCATCTCACTCTCTTTGAATCTTCTTTATCATGCTAAGAGGAGCAGGAAAAAGCAAAAAATTTCAGAATTGCACCTTGCAATGCGGAGAAATTACTGTTTGTGCATTTACAATATTCATTGATTTTTGCCATTGAAAAACATCATGTTATTCATAAACCAGAAATGTTTGAAGCTACTGACTGAATGAAAGGAGCTGGCATCTCACTCTCTTTGAATCTTCTTTATCATGCTTGGATTAGCAGGAAAAAGCAAAAAATTTCAGAATTGCACCTTGCAATGTGGAGATATTACTGTTTGTGCATTTACAATATTCATTGATTTTTGCCATTGAAAAACATGTTTTTCATATACCAGAAATGTTTGAAGCTACTGACTGAATGAAAGGAGCTGGCATCTCACTCTCTTTGAATCTTCTTTATCATGCTAGGATTAACAGGAAAAAGCAAAAAATTTCAGAATTGCACCTTGCAATGTGGAGATATTACTGTTTGTGCATTTACAATATTCATTGATTTTTGCCATTGAAAAACGTCCAGAAATGATTGAAGCTACTGACTGAATGAAAGCAGCTGGCATCTCACTCTGAATTTTCTTTATCATGCTAAGAGGAGCAGGAAAAAGCAAAAAATTTCAGAATTGCACCTTGCAATGCGGAGAAATTACTGTTTGTGCATTTACAATATTCATTGATTTTTGCCATTGAAAAACGTCCAGAAATGATTGAAGCTACTGACTGAATGAAAGGAGCTGGCATCTCACTCTCTTTGAATCGTCTTTATCATGCTAAGAGGAGCAGGAAAAAGCAAAAAATTTCAGAATTGCACCTTGCAATGCGGAGAAATTACTGTTTGTGCATTTACAATATTCATTGATTTTTGCCATTGAAAAACATCATGTTATTCATATACCAGAAATGTTTGAAGCTACTGACTGAATGAAAGGAGCTGGCATCTCACTCTCTTTGAATCTTCTTTATCATGCTAAGAGGAGCAGGAAAAAGCAAAAAATTTCAGAATTGCACCTTGCAATGCGGAGAAATTACTGTTTGTGCATTTACAATATTCATTGATTTTTGCCATTGAAAAACATCATGTTATTCATATACCAGAAATGTTTGAAGCTACTGACTGAATGAAAGGAGCTGGCATCTCACTCTCTTTGAATCTTCTTTATCATGCTTGGATTAGCAGGAAAAAGCAAAAAATTTGAGAATTGCACCTTGCAATGTGGAGATATTACTGTTTGTGCATTTACAATATTCATTGATTTTTGCCATTGAAAAACATGTTTTTCATATACCAGAAATGTTTGAAGCTACTGACTGAATGAAAGGAGCTGGCATCTCACTCTCTTTGAATCTTCTTTATCATGCTAGGATTAGCAGGAAAAAGCAAAAAATTTCAGAATTGCACCTTGCAATGTGGAGATATTACTGTTTGTGCATTTACAATATTCATTGATTTTTGCCATTGAAAAACATGTTTTTCATATACCAGAAATGTTTGAAGCTACTGACTGAATGAAAGGAGCTGGCATCTCACTCTCTTTGAATCTTCTTTATCATGCTAGGATTAACAGGAAAAAGCAAAAAATTTCAGAATTGCACCTTGCAATGTGGAGATATTACTGTTTGTGCATTTACAATATTCATTGATTTTTGCCATTGAAAAACGTCCAGAAATGTTTGAAGCTACTGACTGAATGAAAGGAGCTGGCATCTCACTCTCTTTGAATCTTCTTTATCATGCTAGGATTAGCAGGAAAAAGCAAAAAATTTCAGAATTGCACCTTGCAATGTGGAGATATTGCTGTTTGTGCATTTACAATATTCATTGATTTTTGCCATTGAAAAACATGTTTTTCATATACAAGAAATGTTTGAAGCTACTGACTGAATGAAAGGAGCTGGCATCTCACTCTCTTTGAATCTTCTTTATCATGCTAGGATTAGCAGGAAAAAGCAAAAAATTTCAGAATTGCACCTTGCAATGTGGAGATATTACTGTTTGTGCATTTACAATATTCATTGATTTTTGCCATTGAAAAACGTCCAGAAATGTTTGAAGCTACTGACTGAATGAAAGGAGCTGGCATCTCACTCTCTTTGAATCTTCTTTATCATGCTAGGATTAGCAGGAAAAAGCAAAAAATTTCAGAATTGCACCTTGCAATGTGGAGATATTACTGTTTGTGCATTTACAATATTCATTGATTTTTGCCATTGAAAAACATGTTTTTCATATACCAGAAATGTTTGAAGCTACTGACGGAATGAAAGGAGCTGGCATCTCACTCTCTTTGAATCTTCTTTATCATGCTAGGATTAGCAGGAAAAAGCAAAAAATTTCAGAATTGCACCTTGCAATGTGGAGATATTACTGTTTGTGCATTTACAATATTCATTGATTTTTGCCATTGAAAAACATGTTTTTCATATACCAGAAATGTTTGAAGCTACTGACTGAATGAAAGGAGCTGGCATCTCACTGTCTTTGAATCTTCTTTATCATGCTAGGATTAACAGGAAAAAGCAAAAAATTTCAGAATTGCACCTTGCAATGTGGAGATATTACTGTTTGTGCATTTACAATATTCATTGATTTTGCCATTGAAAAACGTCCAGAAATGTTTGAAGCTACTGACTGAATGAAAGGAGCTGGCATCTCACTCTCTTTAAATCTTCTTTATCATGCTAGGATTAGCAGGAAAAAGCAAAAAAATTTCAGAATTGCACCTTGCAATGTGGAGATATTACTGTTTGTGCATTTACAATATTCATTGATTTTTGCCATTGAAAAACATGTTTTTCATATACCAGAAATGTTTGAAGCTACTGACTGAATGAAAGGAGCTGGCATCTCACTCTCTTTGAATCTTCTTTATCATGCTAGGATAAGCAGGAAAAAGCAAAAAATTTCAGAATTGCACCTTGCAATGTGGAGATATTACTGTTTGTGCATTTACAATATTCATTGATTTTTGCCATTGAAAAACATGTTTTTCATATACCAGAAATGTTTGAAGCTACTGACTTCAATGAAAGGAGCTGGCATCTCACTCTCTTTGAATCTTCTTTATCATGCTAGGATTAACAGGAAAAAGCAAAAAATTTCAGAATTGCACCTTGCAATGTGGAGATATTACTGTTTGTGCATTTACAATATTCATTGATTTTTGCCATTGAAAAACGTCCAGAAATGATTGAAGCTACTGACTGAATGAAAGGAGCTGGCATCTCACTCTCTTTTAATCTTGTTTATCATGCTAAGAGGAGCAGGAAAAAGCAAAAAATTTCAGAATTGCACCTTGCAATGCGGAGAAATTACTGTTTGTGCATTTACAATATTCATTGATTTTTGCCATTGAAAAACGTCCAGAAATGATTGAAGCTACTGACTGAATGAAAGGAGCTGGCATCTCACTCTCTTTGAATCTTCTTTATCATGCTAAGAGGAGCAGGAAAAAGCAAAAAATTTCAGAATTGCACCTTGCAATGCGGAGAAATTACTGTTTGTGCATTTACAATATTCATTGATTTTTGCCATTGAAAAACATCATGTTATTCATATACCAGAAATGATTGAAGCTACTGACTGAATGAAAGGAGCTGGCATCTCACTCTCTTTGAATCTTCTTTATCATGCTAAGAGGAGCAGGAAAAAGTAAAAAATTTCAGAATTGCACCTTGCAATGCGGAGAAATTACTGTTTGTGCATTTACAATATTCAATGATTTTTGCCATTGAAAAACGTCCAGAAATGATTGAAGCTACTGACTGAATGAAAGGAGCTGGCATCTCACTCTCTTTGAATCTTCTTTATCATGCTAAGAGGAGCAGGAAAAAGCAAAAAATTTCAGAATTGCACCTTGCAATGCGGAGAAATTACTGTTTGTGCATTTACAATATTCATTGATTTTTGCCATTGAAAAACATCATGTTATTCATATACCAGAAATGATTGATGCTACTGACTGAATGAAAGGAGCTGGCATCTCACTCTCTTTGAATCTTCTTTATCATGCTAAGAGGAGCAGGAAAAAGCAAAAAATTTCAGAATTGCACCTTGCAATGCGGAGAAATTACTGTTTGTGCATTTACAATATTCATTGATTTTTGCCATTGAAAAACATCATGTTATTCATATACCAGAAATGATTGATGCTACTGACTGAATGAAAGGAGCTGGCATCTCACTCTCTTTGAATCTTCTTTATCATGCTAAGAGGAGCAGGAAAAAGCAAAAAATTTCAGAATTGCACCTTGCAATGCGGAGAAATTACTGTTTGTGCATTTACAATATTCATTGATTTTTGCCATTGAAAAACATCATGTTATTCATATACCAGAAATGTTTGAAGCTACTGACTGAATGAAAGGAGCTGGCATCTCACTCTCTTTGAATCTTCTTTATCATGCTAAGAGGAGCAGGAAAAAGCAAAAAATTTCAGAATTGCACCTTGCAATGCGGAGAAATTACTGTTTGTGCATTTACAATATTCATTGATTTTTGCAATTGAAAAACGTCCAGAAATGATTGAAGCTACTGACTGAATGAAAGGAGCTGGCATCTCACTCTCTTTGAATCTTCTTTATCATGCTAAGAGGAGCAGGAAAAAGCAAAAAATTTCAGAAGTGCACCTTGCAATGCGGAGAAATTACTGTTTGTGCATTTACAATATTCATTGATTTTTGCCATTGAAAAACATTATGTTATTCATATACCAGGAATGTTTGAAGCTACTGACTGAATGAAAGGAGCTGGCATCTCACTCTCTTTGAATCTTCTTTATCATGCTAAGAGGAGCAGGAAAAAGTAAAAAATTTCAGAATTGCACCTTGCAATGCGGAGAAATTACTGTTTGTGCATTTACAATATTCATTGATTTTTGCCATTGAAAAACGTCCAGAAATGATTGAAGCTACTGACTGAATGAAAGGAGCTGGCATCTCACTCTCTTTGAATCTTGTTTATCATGCTAAGAGAAGCAGGAAAAAGCAAAAAATTTCAGAATTGCACCTTGCAATGCGAAGAAATTACTGTTTGTGCATTTACAATATTCATTGATGTTTGCCATTGAAAAACGTCCAGAAATGATTGAAGCTACTGACTGAATGAAAGGAGCTGGCATCTCACTTTCTTTGAATCTTCTTTATTATGCTAAGAGGAGCAGGAAAAAGCAAAAAATTTCAGAATTGCACCTTGCAATGCGGAGAAATTACTGTTTGTGCATTTACAATATTCATTGATTTTTGCCATTGAAAAACATCATGTTATTCATATACCAGAAATGATTGAAGCTACTGACTGAATGAAAGGAGCTGGCATCTCACTCTCTTTGAATCTTCTTTATCATGCTAAGAGGAGCAGGAAAAAGTAAAAAATTTCAGTATTGCACCTTGCAATGCGGAGAAATTACTGTTTGTGCATTTACAATATTCAATGATTTTTGCCATTGAAAAACGTCCAGAAATGATTGAAGCTACTGACTGAATGAAAGGAGCTGGCATCTCACTCTCTTTGAATCTTCTTTATCATGCTAAGAGGAGCAGGAAAAAGCAAAAAACTTCAGAATTGCACCTTGCAATGCGGAGAAATTACTGTTTGTGCATTTACAATATTCATTGATTTTTGCCATTGAAAAACATCATGTTATTCATATACCAGAAATGATTGAAGCTACTGACTGAATGAAAGGAGCTGGCATCTCACTCTCTTTGAATCTTCTTTATCATGCTAAGAGGAGCAGGAAAAAGTAAAAAATTTCAGTATTGCACCTTGCAATGCGGAGAAATTACTGTTTGTGCATTTACAATATTCAATGATTTTTGCCATTGAAAAACGTCCAGAAATGATTGAAGCTACTGACTGAATGAAAGGAGCTGGCATCTCACTCTCTTTGAATCTTCTTTATCATGCTAAGAGGAGCAGGAAAAAGCAAAAAACTTCAGAATTGCACCTTGCAATGCGGAGAAATTACTGTTTGTGCATTTACAATATTCATTGATTTTTGCCATTGAAAAACATCATGTTATTCATATACCAGAAATGATTGAAGCTACTGACTGAATGAAAGGAGCTGGCATCTCACTCTCTTTGAATCTTCTTTATCATGCTAAGAGGAGCAGGAAAAAGTAAAAAATTTCAGAATTGCACCTTGCAATGCGGAGAAATTACTCTTTGTGCATTTACAATATTCAATGATTTTTGCCTTTGAAAAACGTCCAGAAATGATTGAAGCTACTGACTGAACGAAAGGAGCTGGCATCTCACTCTCTTTGAATCTTCTTTATCATGCTAAGAGGAGCAGGAAAAAGCAAAAAATTTCAGAATTGCACCTTGCAATGCGGAGAAATTACTGTTTGTGCATTTACAATATTCATTGATTTTTGCCATTGAAAAACATCATGTTATTCATATACCAGAAATGTTTGAAGCTACTGACTGAATGAAAGGAGCTGGCATCTCACTCTCTTTGAATCTTCTTTATCATGCTAAGAGGAGCAGGAAAAAGCAAAAAATTTCAGAATTGCACCTTGCAATGCGGAGAAATTACTGTTTGTGCATTTACAATATTCATTGATTTTTGCCATTGAAAAACGTCCAGAAATGATTGAAGCTACTGACTGAATGAAAGGAGCTGGCATCTCACTCTGAATTTTCTTTATCATGCTAAGAGGAGCAGGAAAAAGCAAAAAATTTCAGAATTGCACCTTGCAATGCGGAGAAATTACTGTTTGTGCATTTACAATATTCATTGATTTTTGCCATTGAAAAACGTCCAGAAATGATTGAAGCTACTGACTGAATGAAAGGAGCTGGCATCTCACTCTCTTTGAATCTTCTTTATCATGCTAAGAGGAGCAGGAAAAAGCAAAAAATTTCAGAATTGCACCTTGCAATGCGGAGAAATTACTGTTTGTGCATTTACAATATTCATTGATTTTTGACATTGAAAAACATCATGTTATTCATATACCAGAAATGATTGAAGCTACTGACTGAATGAAAGGAGCTGGCATCTCACTCTCTTTGAATCTTCTTTATCATGCTAAGAGAAGCAGGAAAAAGTAAAAAATTTCAGAATTGCACCTTGCAATGCGGAGAAATTACTGTTTGTGCATTTACAATATTCAATGATTTTTGCCATTGAAAAACGTCCAGAAATGATTGAAGCTACTGACTGAATGAAAGGAGCTGGCATCTCACTCTCTTTGAATCTTCTTTATCATGCTAAGAGGAGCAGGAAAAAGCAAAAAACTTCAGAATTGCACCTTGCAATGCGGAGAAATTACTGTTTGTGCATTTACAATATTCATTGATTTTTGCCATTGAAAAACATCATGTTATTCATATACCAGAAATGATTGAAGCTACTGACTGAATAAAAGGAGCTGGCATCTCACTCTCTTTGAATCTTCTTTATCATGCTAAGAGGAGCAGGAAAAAGTAAAAAATGTCAGAATTGCACCTTGCAATGCGGAGAAATTACTGTTTGTGCATTTACAATATTCAATGATTTTTGCCTTTGAAAAACGTCCAGAAATGATTGAAGCTACTGACTGAACGAAAGGAGCTGGCATCTCACTCTCTTTGAATCTTCTTTATCATGCTAAGAGGAGCAGGAAAAAGCAAAAAATTTCAGAATTGCACCTTGCAATGCGGAGAAATTACTGTTTGTGCATTTACAATATTCATTGATTTTTGCCATTGAAAAACGTCCAGAAATGATTGAAGCTACTGACTGAATGAAAGCAGCTGGCATCTCACTCTGAATTTTCTTTATCATGCTAAGAGGAGCAGGAAAAAGCAAAAAATTTCAGAATTGCACCTTGCAATGCGGAGAAATTACTCTTTGTGCATTTACAATATTCATTGATTTTTGCCATTGAAAAACGTCCAGAAATGATTGAAGCTACTGACTGAATGAAAGGAGCTGGCATCTCACTCTCTTTGAATCGTCTTTATCATGCTAAGAGGAGCAGGAAAAAGCAAAAAATTTCAGAATTGCACCTTGCAATGCGGAGAAATTACTGTTTGTGCATTTACAATATTCATTGATTTTTGCCATTGAAAAACATTATGTTATTCATATACCAGAAATGTTTGAAGCTACTGATTGAGTGAAAGGAGCTGGCATCTCACTCTCTTTGAATCTTCTTTATCATGCTAAGAGGAGCAGGAAAAAGCAAAAAATTTCAGAATTGCACCTTGCAATGCGGAGAAATTACTGTTTGTGCATTTACAATATTCATTGATTTTTGCCATTGAAAAACATCATGTTATTCATATACCAGAAATGTTTGAAGCTACTGACTGAATGAAAGGAGCTGGCATCTCACTCTCTTTGAATCTTCTTTATCATGCTTGGATTAGCAGGAAAAAGCAAAAAATTTCAGAATTGCACCTTGCAATGTGGAGATATTACTGTTTGTGCATTTACAATATTCATTGATTTTTGCCATTGAAAAACATGTTTTTCATATACCAGAAATGTTTGAAGCTACTGACTGAATGAAAGGAGCTGGCATCTCACTCTCTTTGAATCTTCTTTATCATGCTAGGATTAACAGGAAAAAGCAAAAAATTTCAGAATTGCACCTTGCAATGTGGAGATATTACTGTTTGTGCATTTACAATATTCATTGATTTTTGCCATTGAAAAACGTCCAGAAATGATTGAAGCTACTGACTGAATGAAAGCAGCTGGCATCTCACTCTGAATTTTCTTTATCATGCTAAGAGGAGCAGGAAAAAGCAAAAAATTTCAGAATTGCACCTTGCAATGCGGAGAAATTACTGTTTGTGCATTTACAATATTCATTGATTTTTGCCATTGAAAAACGTCCAGAAATGATTGAAGCTACTGACTGAATGAAAGGAGCTGGCATCTCACTCTCTTTGAATCGTCTTTATCATGCTAAGAGGAGCAGGAAAAAGCAAAAAATTTCAGAATTGCACCTTGCAATGTGGAGAAATTACTGTTTGTGCATTTACAATATTCATTGATTTTTGCCATTGAAAAACATCATGTTATTCATATACCAGAAATGTTTGAAGCTACTGACTGAATGAAAGGAGCTGGCATCTCACTCTCTTTGAATCTTCTTTATCATGCTTGGATTAGCAGGAAAAAGCAAAAAATTTCAGAATTGCACCTTGCAATGTGGAGATATTACTGTTTGTGCATTTACAATATTCATTGATTTTTGCCATTGAAAAACATGTTTTTCATATACCAGAAATGTTTGAAGCTACTGACTGAATGAAAGGAGCTGGCATCTCACTCTCTTTGAATCTTCTTTATCATGCTAGGATTAGCAGGAAAAAGCAAAAAATTTCAGAATTGCACCTTGCAATGTGGAGATATTACTGTTTGTGCATTTACAATATTCATTGATTTTTGCCATTGAAAAACATGTTTTTCATATACCAGAAATGTTTGAAGCTACTGACTGAATGAAAGGAGCTGGCATCTCACTCTCTTTGAATCTTCTTTATCATGCTAGGATTAACAGGAAAAAGCAAAAAATTTCAGAATTGCACCTTGCAATGTGGAGATATTACTGTTTGTGCATTTACAATATTCATTGATTTTTGCCATTGAAAAACGTCCAGAAATGTTTGAAGCTACTGACTGAATGAAAGGAGCTGGCATCTCACTCTCTTTGAATCTTCTTTATCATGCTAGGATTAGCAGGAAAAAGCAAAAAATTTCAGAATTGCACCTTGCAATGTGGAGATATTGCTGTTTGTGCATTTACAATATTCATTGATTTTTGCCATTGAAAAACATGTTTTTCATATACAAGAAATGTTTGAAGCTACTGACTGAATGAAAGGAGCTGGCATCTCACTCTCTTTGAATCTTCTTTATCATGCTAGGATTAGCAGGAAAAAGCAAAAAATTTCAGAATTGCACCTTGCAATGTGGAGATATTACTGTTTGTGCATTTACAATATTCATTGATTTTTGCCATTGAAAAACGTCCAGAAATGTTTGAAGCTACTGACTGAATGAAAGGAGCTGGCATCTCACTCTCTTTGAATCATCTTTATCATGCTAGGATTAGCAGGAAAAAGCAAAAAATTTCAGAATTGCACCTTGCAATGTGGAGATATTACTGTTTGTGCATTTACAATATTCATTGATTTTTGCCATTGAAAAACATGTTTTTCATATACCAGAAATGTTTGAAGCTACTGACGGAATGAAAGGAGCTGGCATCTCACTCTCTTTGAATCTTCTTTATCATGCTAGGATTAGCAGGAAAAAGCAAAAAATTTCAGAATTGCACCTTGCAATGTGGAGATATTACTGTTTGTGCATTTACAATATTCATTGATTTTTGCCATTGAAAAACATGTTTTTCATATACCAGAAATGTTTGAAGCTACTGACTGAATGAAAGGAGCTGGCATCTCACTGTCTTTGAATCTTCTTTATCATGCTAGGATTAACAGGAAAAAGCAAAAAATTTCAGAATTGCACCTTGCAATGTGGAGATATTACTGTTTGTGCATTTACAATATTCATTGATTTTGCCATTGAAAAACGTCCAGAAATGTTTGAAGCTACTGACTGAATGAAAGGAGCTGGCATCTCACTCTCTTTAAATCTTCTTTATCATGCTAGGATTAGCAGGAAAAAGCAAAAAAATTTCAGAATTGCACCTTGCAATGTGGAGATATTACTGTTTGTGCATTTACAATATTCATTGATTTTTGCCATTGAAAAACATGTTTTTCATATACCAGAAATGTTTGAAGCTACTGACTGAATGAAAGGAGCTGGCATCTCACTCTCTTTGAATCTTCTTTATCATGCTAGGATAAGCAGGAAAAAGCAAAAAATTTCAGAATTGCACCTTGCAATGTGGAGATATTACTGTTTGTGCATTTACAATATTCATTGATTTTTGCCATTGAAAAACATGTTTTTCATATACCAGAAATGTTTGAAGCTACTGACTTGAATGAAAGGAGCTGGCATCTCACTCTCTTTGAATCTTCTTTATCATGCTAGGATTAACAGGAAAAAGCAAAAAATTTCAGAATTGCACCTTGCAATGTGGAGATATTACTGTTTGTGCATTTACAATATTCATTGATTTTTGCCATTGAAAAACGTCCAGAAATGTTTGAAGCTACTGACTGAATGAAAGGAGCTGGTATCTCACTCTCTTTGAATCTTCTTTATCATGCTAGGATTAGCAGGAAAAAGCAAAAAATTTCAGAATTGCACCTTGCAATGTGGAGATATTACTGTTTGTGCATTTACAATATTCATTGATTTTTGCCATTGAAAAACATGTTTTTCATATACAAGAAATGTTTGAAGCTACTGACTGAATGAAAGGAGCTGGCATCTCACTCTCTTTGAATCTTCTTTATCATGCTAGGATTAGCAGGAAAAAGCAAAAAATTTCAGAATTGCACCTTGCAATGTGGAGATATTACTGTTTGTGCATTTACAATATTCATTGATTTTTGCCATTGAAAAACGTCCAGAAATGTTTCAAGCTACTGACTGAATGAAATTAGCTGGCATCTCACTCTCTTTGAATCTTCTTTATCATGCTAGGATTAGCAGGAAAAAGCAAAAAATTTCAGAATTGCACCTTGCAATGTGGAGATATTACTGTTTGTGCATTTACAATATTCATTGATTTTGCCATTGAAAAACATCCAGAAATGTTTGAAGCTACTGACTGAATGAAAGGAGCTGGCATCTCACTCTCTTTGAATCTTCTTTATCATGCTAGGATTAGCAGGAAAAAGCAAAAAATTTCAGAATTGCACCTTGCAATGTGGAGATATTACTGTTTGTGCATTTACAATATTCATTGATTTTTGCCATTGAAAAACATGTTTTTCATATACCAGAAATGTTTGAAGCTACTGACGGAATGAAAGGAGCTGGCATCTCACTCTCTTTGAATCTTCTTTATCATGCTAGGATTAGCAGGAAAAAGCAAAAAATTTCAGAATTACACCTTGCAATGTGGAGATATTACTGTTTGTGCATTTACAATATTCATTGATTTTTGCCATTGAAAAACATGTTTTTCATATACCAGAAATGTTTGAAGCTACTGACTGAATGAAAGGAGCTGGCATCTCACTGTCTTTGAATCTTCTTTATCATGCTAGGATTAACAGGAAAAAGCAAAAAATTTCAGAATTGCACCTTGCAATGTGGAGATATTACTGTTTGTGCATTTACAATATTCATTGATTTTGCCATTGAAAAACGTCCAGAAATGTTTGAAGCTACTGACTGAATGAAAGGAGCTGGCATCTCACTCTCTTTGAATCTTCTTTATCATGCTAGGATTAGCAGGAAAAAGCAAAAAAATTTCAGAATTGCACCTTGCAATGTGGAGATATTATTGTTTGTGCATTTACAATATTCATTGATTTTTGCCATTGAAAAACATGTTTTTCATATACCAGAAATGTTTGAAGCTACTGACTGAATGAAAGGAGCTGGCATCTCACTCTCTTTGAATCTTCTTTATCATGCTAGGATAAGCAGGAAAAAGCAAAAAATTTCAGAATTGCACCTTGCAATGTGGAGATATTACTGTTTGTGCATTTACAATATTCATTGATTTTTGCCATTGAAAAACATGTTTTTCATATACCAGAAATATTTGAAGCTACTGACTTGAATGAAAGGAGCTGGCATCTCACTCTCTTTGAATCTTCTTTATCATGCTAGGATTAACAGGAAAAAGCAAAAAATTTCAGAATTGCACCTTGCAATGTGGAGATATTACTGTTTGTGCATTTACAATATTCATTGATTTTTGCCATTGAAAAACGTCCAGAAATGTTTGAAGCTACTGACTGAATGAAAGGAGCTGGTATCTCACTCTCTTTGAATCTTCTTTATCATGCTAGGATTAGCAGGAAAAAGCAAAAAATTTCAGAATTGCACCTTGCAATGTGGAGATATTACTGTTTATGCATTTACAATATTCATTGATTTTTGCCATTGAAAAACATGTTTTTCATATACAAGAAATGTTTGAAGCTACTGACTGAATGAAAGGAGCTGGCATCTCACTCTCTTTGAATCTTCTTTATCATGCTAGGATTAGCAGGAAAAAGCAAAAAATTTCAGAATTGCACCTTGCAATGTGGAGATATTACTGTTTGTGCATTTACAATATTCATTGATTTTTGCCATTGAAAAACGTCCAGAAATGTTTGAAGCTACTGACTGAATGAAATTAGCTGGCATCTCACTCTCTTTGAATCTTCTTTATCATGCTTGGATTAGCAGGAAAAAGCAAAAAATTTCAGAATTGCACCTTGCAATGTGGAGATATTACTGTTTGTGCATTTACAATATTCATTGATTTTTGCCATTGAAAAACATGTTTTTCATATACCAGAAATGTTTGAAGCTACTGACTGAATGAAAGGAGCTGGTATCTCACTCTCTTTGAATCTTCTTTATCATGCTAGGATTAACAGGAAAAAGCAAAAAATTTCAGAATTGCACCTTGCAATGTGGAGATATTACTGTTTGTGCATTTACAATATTCATTGATTTTTGCCATTGAAAAACGTCCAGAAATGTTTGAAGCTACTGACTGAATGAAAGGAGCTGGCATCTCACTCTCTTTGAATCTTCTTTATCATGCTAGGATTAACAGGAAAAAGCTAAAAATTTCAGAATTGCACCTTGCAATGTGGAGATATTACTGTTTGTGCATTTACAATATTCATTGATTTTTGCCATTGAAAAACATGTTTTTCATATACCAGAAATGTTTGAAGCTACTGACTGAATGAAAGGAGCTGGCATCTCACTATCTTTGAATCTTCTTTATCATGCTAGGATTAGCAGGAAAAAGCAAAAAATTTCAGAATTGCACCTTGCAATGTGGAGATATTACTGTTTGTGCATTTACAATATTCATTGATTTTTGCCATTGAAAAACATGTTTTTCATATACCAGAAATGTTTGAAGCTACTGACTGAATGAAAGGAGCTGGCATCTCACTCTCTTTGAATCTTCTTTATCATGCTAGGATTAGCATTAAAATCAAAAAATTTCAGAATTGCACCTTGCAATGTGGAGATATTACTGTTTGTGCATTTACAATATTCATTGATTTTTGCCATTGAAAAACATGTTTTTCATATACCAGAAATGTTTGAAGCTACTGACTGAATGAAAGGAGCTGGCATCTCACTCTCTTTGAATCTTCTTTATCATGCTAGGATTAGCAGGAAAAAGCAAAAAATTTCAGAATTGCACCTTGCAATGTGGAGATATTACTGTTTGTGCATTTACAATATTCATTGATTTTTGCCATTGAAAAACATGTTTTTCATATACCAGAAATGTTTGAAGCTACTGACTGAATGAAAGGAGCTGGCATCTCACTCTCTTTGAATCTTCTTTATCATGCTAGGATTAACAGGAAAAAACAAAAAATTTCAGAATTGCACCTTGCAATGTGGAGATATTACTGTTTGTGCATTTACAATATTCATTGATTTTTGCCATTGAAAAACATGTTTTTCATATACCAGAAATGTTTGAAGCTACTGACTGAATGAAAGGAGCTGGCATCTCACTCTCTTTGAATCTTCTTTATCATGCTAGGATTAGCAGGAAAAAGCAAAAAATTTCAGAATTGCACCTTGCAATGCGGAGAAATTACTGTTTGTGCATTTACAATATTCATTGATTTTTGCCATTGAAAAACATCAATCATTTCTGGTATATGAATAACATGATATTTTTCAATGGCAAAAATCAATGAATTTTGTAAATGCACAAACAGTAATTTCTCCGCATTGCAAGGCGCAATTCTGAAATTTTTTGCTTTTTCCTGCTCCTCTTAGCATGATAAAGAAGATTCAAAGAGAGTGAGATGCCAGCTCCTTTCATTCAGTCAGTAGCTTCAATCATTTCTGGACATTTTTCAATGGCAAAAATCAATGAATATTGTAAATGCACAAACAGTAATTTCTCCGCATTGCAAGGTGCAATTCTGAAATTTTTTGCTTTTACCTGCTCCTCTTAGCATGATAAAGAAGATTCAAAGAGAGTGAGATGCCAGCTCCTTTCATTCAGTCAGTAGCTTCAATCATTTCTGGACGTTTTTCAATGGCAAAAATCAATGAATATTGTAAATGCACAAACAGTAATTTCTCCGCATTGCAAGGTGCAATTCTGAAATTTTTTGCTTTTTCCTGCTCCTCTTAGCATGATAAAGATTCAAAGTGAGTGAGATGCCAGCTCCTTTCATTCAGTCAGTACCTTCAATCATTTCTGGACGTTTTTCAATGGCAAAAATCAATGAATATTGTAAATGCACAAACAGTAATTTCTCCGCATTGCAAGGTGCAATTCTGAAATTTTTTGCTTTTTCCTGCTCCTCTTAGCATGATAAAGAAGATTCAAAGAGAGTGAGATGCCAGCTCCTTTCATTCAGTCAGTAGCTTCAATCATTTCTGGACGCTTTTCAATGGCAAAAATCAATGAATATTGTAAATGCACAAACTGTAATTTCTCCGCATTGCAAGGTGCAATTCTGAAATTTTTTGCTTTTTCCTGCTCCTCTTAGCATGATAAAGAAGATTCAAAGAGAGTGAGATGCCAGCTCCTTTCATTCAGTCAGTAGCTTCAATCATTTCTGGTATATGAATAACATGATGTTTTTCAATAGCAAAAATCAATGAATATTGTAAATGCACAAACAGTAATTTCTCCGCATTGCAAGGTGCAATTCTGAAATTTTTTGCTTTTTCCTGCTCCTCTTAGCATGATAAAGAAGATTCAAAGAGAGTGAGATGCCAGCTCCTTTCATTCAGTCAGTAGCTTCAATCATTTCTGGACGTTTTTCAATGGCAAAAATCAATGAATATTGTAAATGCACAAACAGTAATTTCTCCGCATTGCAAGGTGCAATTCTGAAATTTTTTGCTTTTTCCTGCTCCTCTTAGCATGATAAAGAAGATTCAAAGAGAGTGAGATGCCAGCTCCTTTCATTCAGTCAGTAGCTTCAATCATTTCTGGACGTTTTTCAATGGCAAAAATCAATGAATATTGTAAATGCACAAACTATAATTTCTCCGCATTGCAAGGTGCAATTCTGAAATTTTTTGCTTTTTCCTGCTCCTCTTAGCATGATAAAGAAGATTCAAAGAGAGTGAGATGCCAGCTCCTTTCATTCAGTCAGTAGCTTCAATCATTTCTGGTATATGAATAACATGATGTTTTTCAATAGCAAAAATCAATGAATATTGTAAATGCACAAACAGTAATTTCTCCGCATTGCAAGGTGCAATTCTGAAATTTTTTGCTTTTTCCTGCTCCTCTTAGCATGATAAAGAAGATTCAAAGAGAGTGAGATGCCAGCTCCTTTCATTCAGTCAGTAGCTTCAATCATTTCTGGACGTTTTTCAATGGCAAAAATCAATGAATATTGTAAATGCACAAACAGTAATTTCTCCGCATTGCAAGGTGCAATTCTGAAATTTTTTGCTTTTTCCTGCTCCTCTTAGCATGATAAACAAGATTCAAAGAGAGTGAGATGCCAGCTCCTTTCATTCAGTCAGTAGCTTCAATCATTTCTGGACGTTTTTCAATGGCAAAAATCATTGAATATTGTAAATGCACAAACAGTAATTTCTCCGCATTGCAAGGTGCAATTCTGAAATTTTTTGCTTTTTCCTGCTCCTCTTAGCATGATAAAGAAGATTCAAAGAGTGAGATGCCAGCTCCTTTCATTCAGTCAGTAGCTTCAAACATTTCTGGTATATGAATAACATGATGTTTTTCAATGGCAAAAATCAATGAATATTGTAAATGCACAAACAGTAATTTCTCCGCATTGCAAGGTGCAATTCTGAAATTTTTTGCTTTTTCCTGCTCCTCTTAGCATGATAAAGAAGACTCAAAGAGAGTGAGATGCCAGCTCCTTTCGTTCAGTCAGTAGCTTCAATCATTTCTGGACGTTTTTCAATGGCAAAAATCATTGAATATTATAAATGCACAAACAGTAATTTCTCCGCATTGCAAGGTGCAATTCTGAAATTTTTTACTTTTTCCTGCTCCTCTTAGCATGATAAAGAAGATTCAAAGAGAGTGAGATGCCAGCTCCTTTCATTCAGTCAGTAGCTTCAATCATTTCTGGTATATGAATAACATGATGTTTTTCAATGGCAAAAATCAATGAATATTGTAAATGCACAAACAGTAATTTCTCCGCATTGCAAGGTGCAATTCTGAAATTTTTTGCTTTTTCCTGCTCCTCTTAGCATGATAAAGAAGATTCAAAGAGAGTGAGATGCCAGCTCCTTTCATTCAGTCAGTAGCTTCAATCATTTCTGGACGTTTTTCAATGGCAAAAATCAATGAATATTGTAAATGCACAAACAGTAATTTCTCCGCATTGCAAGGTGCAATTCTGAAATTTTTTGCTTTTTCCTGCTCCTCTTAGCATGATAAAGAAGATTCAAAGAGAGTGAGATGCCAGCTCCTTTCATTCAGTCAGTAGCTTCAATCATTTCTGGACGTTTTTCAATGGCAAAAATCATTGAATATTGTAAATGCACAAACAGTAATTTCTCCGCATTGCAAGGTGCAATTCTGAAATTTTTTACTTTTTCCTGCTCCTCTTAGCATGATAAAGAAGATTCAAAGAGAGTGAGATGCCAGCTCCTTTCATTCAGTCAGTAGCTTCAATCATTTCTGGTATATGAATAACATGATGTTTTTCAATCGCAAAAATCAATGAATATTGTAAATGCACAAACAGTAATTTCTCCGCATTGCAAGGTGCAATTCTGAAATTTTTTGCTTTTTCCTGCTCCTCTTAGCATGATAAAGAAGATTCAAAGAGAGTGAGATGCCAGCTCCTTTCATTCAGTCAGTAGCTTCAATCATTTCTGGAAGTTTTTCAATGGCAAAAATCAATGAATATTGTAAATGCACAAACTATAATTTCTCCGCATTGCAAGGTGCAATTCTGAAATTTTTTGCTTTTTCCTGCTCCTCTTAGCATGATAAAGAAGATTCAAAGAGAGTGAGATGCCAGCTCCTTTCATTCAGTCAGTAGCTTCAATCATTTCTGGTATATGAATAACATGATGTTTTTCAATAGCAAAAATCAATGAATATTGTAAATGCACAAACAGTAATTTCTCCGCATTGCAAGGTGCAATTCTGAAATTTTTTGCTTTTTCCTGCTCCTCTTAGCATGATAAAGAAGATTCAAAGAGAGTGAGATGCCAGCTCCTTTCATTCAGTCAGTAGCTTCAATCATTTCTGGACGTTTTTCAATGGCATAAATCAATGAATATTGTAAATGCACAAACAGTAATTTCTCCGCATTGCAAGGTGCAATTCTGAAATTTTTTGCTTTTTCCTGCTCCTCTTAGCATGATAAAGAAGATTCAAAGAGAGTGAGATGCCAGCTCCTTTCGTTCAGTCAGTAGCTTCAATCATTTCTGGACGTTTTTCAATGGCAAAAATCTTTGAATATTATAAATGCACAAACAGTAATTTCTCCGCATTGCAAGGTGCAATTCTGAAATTTTTTGCTTTTTCCTGCTCCTCTTAGCATGATAAAGAAGATTCAAAGAGAGTGAGATGCCAGCTCCTTTCATTCAGTCAGTAGCTTCAATCATTTCTGGTATATGAATAACATGATGTTTTTCAATAGCAAAAATCAATGAATATTGTAAATGCACAAACAGTAATTTCTCCGCATTGCAAGGTGCAATTCTGAAATTTTTTGCTTTTTCCTGCTCCTCTTAGCATGATAAAGAAGATTCAAAGAGAGTGAGATGCCAGCTCCTTTCATTCAGTCAGTAGCTTCAATCATTTCTGGACATTTTTCAATGGCAAAAATCAATGAATATTGTAAATGCACAAACAGTAATTTCTCCGCATTGCAAGGTGCAATTCTGAAATTTTTTGCTTTTTCCTGCTCCTCTTAGCATGATAAACAAGATTCAAAGAGAGTGAGATGCCAGCTCCTTTCATTCAGTCAGTAGCTTCAATCATTTCTGGACGTTTTTCAATGGCAAAAATCATTGAATATTGTAAATGCACAAACAGTAATTTCTCCGCATTGCAAGGTGCAATTCTGAAATTTTTTACTTTTTCCTGCTCCTCTTAGCATGATAAAGAAGATTCAAAGAGAATGAGATGCCAGCTCCTTTCATTCAGTCAGTAGCTTCAATCATTTCTGGTATATGAATAACATGATGTTTTTCAATCGCAAAAATCAATGAATATTGTAAATGCACAAACAGTAATTTCTCCGCATTGCAAGGTGCAATTCTGAAATTTTTTGCTTTTTCCTGCTCCTCTTAGCATGATAAAGAAGATTCAAAGAGAGTGAGATGCCAGCTCCTTTCATTCAGTCAGTAGCTTCAATCATTTCTGGACGTTTTTCAATGGCAAAAATCAATGAATATTGTAAATGCACAAACAGTAATTTCTCCGCATTGCAAGGTGCAATTCTGAAATTTTTTGCTTTTTCCTGCTCCTCTTAGCATGATAAAGAAGATTCAAAGAGAGTGAGATGCCAGCTCCTTTCATTCAGTCAGTAGCTTCAATCATTTCTGGTATATGAATAACATGATGTTTTTCAATAGCAAAAATCAATGAATATTGTAAATGCACAAACAGTAATTTCTCCGCATTGCAAGGTGCAATTCTGAAATTTTTTGCTTTTTCCTGCTCCTCTTAGCATGATAAAGAAGATTCAAAGAGAGTGAGATGCCAGCTCCTTTCATTCAGTCAGTAGCTTCAATCATTTCTGGACGTTTTTCAATGGCAAAAATCAATGAATATTGTAAATGCACAAACAGTAATTTCTCCGCATTGCAAGGTGCAATTCTGAAATTTTTTGCTTTTTCCTGCTCCTCTTAGCATGATAAACAAGATTCAAAGAGAGTGAGATGCCAGCTCCTTTCATTCAGTCAGTAGCTTCAATCATTTCTGGACGTTTTTCAATGGCAAAAATCATTGAATATTGTAAATGCACAAACAGTAATTTCTCCGCATTGCAAGGTGCAATTCTGAAATTTTTTGCTTTTTCCTGCTCCTCTTAGCATGATAAAGAAGATTCAAAGAGTGAGATGCCAGCTCCTTTCATTCAGTCAGTAGCTTCAAACATTTCTGGTATATGAATAACATGATGTTTTTCAATGGCAAAAATCAATGAATATTGTAAATGCACAAACAGTAATTTCTCCGCATTGCAAGGTGCAATTCTGAAATTTTTTGCTTTTTCCTGCTCCTCTTAGCATGATAAAGAAGACTCAAAGAGAGTGAGATGCCAGCTCCTTTCGTTCAGTCAGTAGCTTCAATCATTTCTGGACGTTTTTCAATGGCAAAAATCATTGAATATTATAAATGCACAAACAGTAATTTCTCCGCATTGCAAGGTGCAATTCTGAAATTTTTTACTTTTTCCTGCTCCTCTTAGCATGATAAAGAAGATTCAAAGAGAGTGAGATGCCAGCTCCTTTCATTCAGTCAGTAGCTTCAATCATTTCTGGTATATGAATAACATGATGTTTTTCAATGGCAAAAATCAATGAATATTGTAAATGCACAAACAGTAATTTCTCCGCATTGCAAGGTGCAATTCTGAAATTTTTTGCTTTTTCCTGCTCCTCTTAGCATGATAAAGAAGATTCAAAGAGAGTGAGATGCCAGCTCCTTTCATTCAGTCAGTAGCTTCAATCATTTCTGGACGTTTTTCAATGGCAAAAATCAATGAATATTGTAAATGCACAAACAGTAATTTCTCCGCATTGCAAGGTGCAATTCTGAAATTTTTTGCTTTTTCCTGCTCCTCTTAGCATGATAAAGAAGATTCAAAGAGAGTGAGATGCCAGCTCCTTTCATTCAGTCAGTAGCTTCAATCATTTCTGGACGTTTTTCAATGGCAAAAATCATTGAATATTGTAAATGCACAAACAGTAATTTCTCCGCATTGCAAGGTGCAATTCTGAAATTTTTTACTTTTTCCTGCTCCTCTTAGCATGATAAAGAAGATTCAAAGAGAGTGAGATGCCAGCTCCTTTCATTCAGTCAGTAGCTTCAATCATTTCTGGTATATGAATAACATGATGTTTTTCAATCGCAAAAATCAATGAATATTGTAAATGCACAAACAGTAATTTCTCCGCATTGCAAGGTGCAATTCTGAAATTTTTTGCTTTTTCCTGCTCCTCTTATCATGATAAAGAAGATTCAAAGAGAGTGAGATGCCAGCTCCTTTCATTCAGTCAGTAGCTTCAATCATTTCTGGAAGTTTTTCAATGGCAAAAATCAATGAATATTGTAAATGCACAAACTATAATTTCTCCGCATTGCAAGGTGCAATTCTGAAATTTTTTGCTTTTTCCTGCTCCTCTTAGCATGATAAAGAAGATTCAAAGAGAGTGAGATGCCAGCTCCTTTCATTCAGTCAGTAGCTTCAATCATTTCTGGTATATGAATAACATGATGTTTTTCAATAGCAAAAATCAATGAATATTGTAAATGCACAAACAGTAATTTCTCCGCATTGCAAGGTGCAATTCTGAAATTTTTTGCTTTTTCCTGCTCCTCTTAGCATGATAAAGAAGATTCAAAGAGAGTGAGATGCCAGCTCCTTTCATTCAGTCAGTAGCTTCAATCATTTCTGGACGTTTTTCAATGGCAAAAATCAATGAATATTGTAAATGCACAAACAGTAATTTCTCCGCATTGCAAGGTGCAATTCTGAAATTTTTTGCTTTTTCCTGCTCCTCTTAGCATGATAAAGAAGATTCAAAGAGAGTGAGATGCCAGCTCCTTTCGTTCAGTCAGTAGCTTCAATCATTTCTGGACGTTTTTCAATGGCAAAAATCTTTGAATATTATAAATGCACAAACAGTAATTTCTCCGCATTGCAAGGTGCAATTCTGAAATTTTTTGCTTTTTCCTGCTCCTCTTAGCATGATAAAGAAGATTCAAAGAGAGTGAGATGCCAGCTCCTTTCATTCAGTCAGTAGCTTCAATCATTTCTGGTATATGAATAACATGATGTTTTTCAATAGCAAAAATCAATGAATATTGTAAATGCACAAACAGTAATTTCTCCGCATTGCAAGGTGCAATTCTGAAATTTTTTGCTTTTTCCTGCTCCTCTTAGCATGATAAAGAAGATTCAAAGAGAGTGAGATGCCAGCTCCTTTCATTCAGTCAGTAGCTTCAATCATTTCTGGACGTTTTTCAATGGCAAAAATCAATGAATATTGTAAATGCACAAACAGTAATTTCTCCGCATTGCAAGGTGCAATTCTGAAATTTTTTGCTTTTTCCTGCTCCTCTTAGCATGATAAACAAGATTCAAAGAGAGTGAGATGCCAGCTCCTTTCATTCAGTCAGTAGCTTCAATCATTTCTGGACGTTTTTCAATGGCAAAAATCATTGAATATTGTAAATGCACAAACAGTAATTTCTCCGCATTGCAAGGTGCAATTCTGAAATTTTTTACTTTTTCCTGCTCCTCTTAGCATGATAAAGAAGATTCAAAGAGAATGAGATGCCAGCTCCTTTCATTCAGTCAGTAGCTTCAATCATTTCTGGTATATGAATAACATGATGTTTTTCAATCGCAAAAATCAATGAATATTGTAAATGCACAAACAGTAATTTCTCCGCATTGCAAGGTGCAATTCTGAAATTTTTTGCTTTTTCCTGCTCCTCTTAGCATGATAAAGAAGATTCAAAGAGAGTGAGATGCCAGCTCCTTTCATTCAGTCAGTAGCTTCAATCATTTCTGGACGTTTTTCAATGGCAAAAATCAATGAATATTGTAAATGCACAAACAGTAATTTCTCCGCATTGCAAGGTGCAATTCTGAAATTTTTTGCTTTTTCCTGCTCCTCTTAGCATGATAAAGAAGATTCAAAGAGAGTGAGATGCCAGCTCCTTTCCTTCAGTCAGTAGCTTCAATCATTTCTGGTATATGAATAACATGATGTTTTTCAATGGCAAAAATCAATGAATTTTGTAAATGCACAAACAGTAATTTCTCCGCATTGCAAGGCGCAATTCTGAAATTTTTTGCTTTTTCCTGCTCCTCTTAGCATGATAAAGAAGATTCAAAGAGAGTGAGATGCCAGCTCCTTTCATTCAGTCAGTAGCTTCAATCATTTCTGGACATTTTTCAATGGCAAAAATCAATGAATATTGTAAATGCACAAACAGTAATTTCTCCGCATTGCAAGGTGCAATTCTGAAATTTTTTGCTTTTTCCTGCTCCTCTTAGCATGATAAAGAAGATTCAAAGAGAGTGAGATGCCAGCTCCTTTCATTCAGTCAGTAGCTTCAATCATTTCTGGACGCTTTTCAATGGCAAAAATCAATGAATATTGTAAATGCACAAACTGTAATTTCTCCGCATTGCAAGGTGCAATTCTGAAATTTTTTGCTTTTTCCTGCTCCTCTTAGCATGATAAAGAAGATTCAAAGAGAGTGAGATGCCAGCTCCTTTCATTCAGTCAGTAGCTTCAATCATTTCTGGTATATGAATAACATGATGTTTTTCAATAGCAAAAATCAATGAATATTGTAAATGCACAAACAGTAATTTCTCCGCATTGCAAGGTGCAATTCTGAAATTTTTTGCTTTTTCCTGCTCCTCTTAGCATGATAAAGAAGATTCAAAGAGAGTGAGATGCCAGCTCCTTTCATTCAGTCAGTAGCTTCAATCATTTCTGGACGTTTTTCAATGGCAAAAATCAATGAATATTGTAAATGCACAAACAGTAATTTCTCCACATTGCAAGGTGCAATTCTGAAATTTTTTGCTTTTTCCTGCTCCTCTTAGCATGATAAAGAAGATTCAAAGAGAGTGAGATGCCAGCTCCTTTCATTCAGTCAGTAGCTTCAATCATTTCTGGACGTTTTTCAATGGCAAAAATCAATGAATATTGTAAATGCACAAACTATAATTTCTCCGCATTGCAAGGTGCAATTCTGAAATTTTTTGCTTTTTCCTGCTCCTCTTAGCATGATAAAGAAGATTCAAAGAGAGTGAGATGCCAGCTCCTTTCATTCAGTCAGTAGCTTCAATCATTTCTGGTATATGAATAACATGATGTTTTTCAATAGCAAAAATCAATGAATATTGTAAATGCACAAACAGTAATTTCTCCGCATTGCAAGGTGCAATTCTGAAATTTTTTGCTTTTTCCTGCTCCTCTTAGCATGATAAAGAAGATTCAAAGAGAGTGAGATGCCAGCTCCTTTCATTCAATCAGTAGCTTCAATCATTTCTGGACGTTTATCAATGGCAAAAATCAATGAATATTGTAAATGCACAAACAGTAATTTCTCCGCATTGCAAGGTGCAATTCTGAAATTTTTTGCTTTTTCCTGCTCCTCTTAGCATGATAAAGAAGATTCAAAGAGAGTGAGATGCCAGCTCCTTTCATTCAGTCAGTAGCTTCAATCATTTCTGGACGTTTTTCAATGGCAAAAATCAATGAATATTGTAAATGCACAAACAGTAATTTCTCCGCATTGCAAGGTGCAATTCTGAAATTTTTTGCTTTTTCCTGCTCCTCTTAGCATGATAAAGAAGATTCAAAGAGAGTGAGATGCCAGCTCCTTTCATTCAGTCAGTAGCTTCAAACATTTCTGGTATATGAATAACATGATGTTTTTCAATGGCAAAAATCAATGAATATTGTAAATGCACAAACAGTAATTTCTCCGCATTGCAAGGTGCAAGTCTGAAATTTTTTGCTTTTTCCTGCTCCTCTTAGCATGATAAAGAAGATTCAAAGAGAGTGAGATGCCAGCTCCTTTCATTCAGTCAGAAGCTTCAAACATTTCTGGTATATGAATAACATGATGTTTTTCAATGGCAAAAATCAATGAATATTGTAAATGCACAAACAGTAATTTCTCCGCATTGCAAGGTGCAAGTCTGAAATTTTTTGCTTTTTCCTGCTCCTCTTAGCATGATAAAGAAGATTCAAAGAGAGTGAGATGCCAGCTACTTTCATTCAGTCAGTAGCTTCAATCATTTCTGGACGTTTTTCAATGGTAAAAATCAATGAATATTGTAAATGCACAAACAGTAATTTCTCCACATTGCAAGGTGCAATTCTGAAATTTTTTGCTTTTTCCTGCTCCTCTTAGCATGATAAAGAAGATTCAAAGAGAGTGAGATGCCAGCTCCTTTCATTCAGTCAGTAGCTTCAAACATTTCTGGTATATGAATAACATGATGTTTTTCAATGGCAAAAATCAATGAATATTGTAAATGCACAAACAGTAATTTCTCCACATTGCAAGGTGCAATTCTGAAATTTTTTGCTTTTTCCTGCTCCTCTTAGCATGATAAAGAAGATTCAAAGAGAGTGAGATGCCAGCTCCTTTCATTCAGTCAGTAGCTTCAAACATTTCTGGTATATGAATAACATGATGTTTTTCAATGGCAAAAATCAATGAATATTGTAAATGCACAAACAGTAATTTCTCCGCATTGCAAGGTGCAATTCTGAAATTTTTTGCTTTTTCCTGCTCCTCTTAGCATGATAAAGAAGATTCAAAGAGAGTGAGATGCCAGTTCCTTTCATTCAGTCAGTAGCTTCAATCATTTCTGGACGTTTTTCAATGGCAAAAATCAATGAATATTGTAAATGCACAATCAGTAATTTCTCCGCATTGCAAGGTGCAATTCTGAAATTTTTTGCTTTTTCCTGCTCCTCTTAGCATGATAAAGAAGATTCAAAGAGAGTGAGATGTCAGCTCCTTTCATTCAGTCAGTAGCTTCAAACATTTCTGGTATATGAATAACATGATGTTTTTCAATGGCAAAAATCAATGAATATTGTAAATGCACAAACAGTAATTTCTCCGCATTGCAAGGTGCAATTCTGAAATTTTTTGCTTTTTCCTGCTCCTCTTAGCATGATAAAGAAGATTCAAAGAGAGTGAGATGCCAGCTCCTTTCATTCAGTCAGTAGCTTCAATCATTTCTGGACGTTTTTCAATGGCAAAAATCAATGAATATTGTAAATGCACAAACAGTAATTTCTCCGCATTGCAAGGTGCAATTCTGAAATTTTTTGCTTTTTCCTGCTCCTCTTAGCATGATAAAGAAGATTCAAAGAGAGTGAGATGCCAGCTCCTTTCGTTCAGTCAGTAGCTTCAATCATTTCTGGACGTTTTTCAATGGCAAAAATCATTGAATATTATAAATGCACAAACAGTAATTTCTCCGCATTGCAAGGTGCAATTCTGAAATTTTTTACTTTTTCCTGCTCCTCTTAGCATGATAAAGAAGATTCAAAGAGAGTGAGATGCCAGCTCCTTTCATTCAGTCAGTAGCTTCAATCATTTCTGGTATATGAATAACATGATGTTTTTCAATGGCAAAAATCAATGAATATTGTAAATGCACAAACAGTAATTTCTCCGCATTGCAAGGTGCAATTCTGAAATTTTTTGCTTTTTCCTGCTCCTCTTAGCATGATAAAGAAGATTCAAAGAGAGTGAGATGCCAGCTCCTTTCATTCAGTCAGTAGCTTCAATCATTTCTGGACGTTTTGAAATGGCAAAAATCAATGAATATTGTAAATGCACAAACAGTAATTTCTCCGCATTGCAAGGTGCAATTCTGAAATTTTTTGCTTTTTCCTGCTCCTCTTAGCATGATAAACAAGATTCAAAGAGAGTGAGATGCCAGCTCCTTTCATTCAGTCAGTAGCTTCAATCATTTCTGGACGTTTTTCAATGGCAAAAATCAATGAATATTGTAAATGCACAAACAGTAATTTCTCCGCATTGCAAGGTGCAATTCTGAAATTTTTTGCTTTTTCCTGCTCCTCTTAGCATGATAAAGAAGATTCAAAGAGAGTGAGATGCCAGCTCCTTTCATTCAGTCAGTAGCTTCAAACATTTCTGGTATATGAATAACATGATGTTTTTCAATGGCAAAAATCAATGAATATTGTAAATGCACAAACAGTAATTTCTCCGCATTGCAAGGTGCAAGTCTGAAATTTTTTGCTTTTTCCTGCTCCTCTTAGCATGATAAAGAAGATTCAAAGAGAGTGAGATGCCAGCTCCTTTCATTCAGTCAGTAGCTTCAATCATTTCTGGATGTTTTTCAATGGCAAAAATCAATGAATATTGTAAATGCACAAACTGTAATTTCTCCGTATTGCAAGGTGCAATTCTGAAATTTTTTGCTTTTTCCTGCTCCTCTTAGCATGATAAAGAAGATTCAAACAGAGTGAGATGCCAGCTCCTTTCTTTCAGTCAGTAGCTTCAATCATTTCTGGACGTTTTTCAATGGCAAAAATCAATGAATATTGTAAATGCACAAACAGTAATTTCTCCGCATTGCAAGGTGCAATTCTGAAATTTTTTGCTTTTTCCTGCTCCTCTTAGCATGATAAAGAAGATTCAAAGAGAGTGAGATGCCAGCTCCTTTCATTTAGTCAGTACCTTCAATCATTTCTGGACGTTTTTCAATGGCAAAAATCAATGAATATTGTAAATGCACAAACAGTAATTTCTCCGCATTGCAAGGTGCAATTCTGAAATTTTTTGCTTTTTCCCGCTCCTCTTAGCATGATAAAGAAGATTCAAAGAGAGTGAGGTGCCAGCTCCTTTCATTCAGTCAGTAGCTTCAAACATTTCTGGTATATGAATAACATGTTTTTCAATGGCAAAAATCAATGAATATTGTAAATGCACAAACAGTAATTTCTCCGCATTGCAAGGTGCAATTCTGAAATTTTTTGATTTTTCCTGCTCCTCTTAGCATGATAAAGAAGATTCAAAGAGAGTGAGATGCCAGCTCCTTTCATTCAGTCAGTAGCTTCAATCATTTCTGGACGTTTTTCAATGGCAAAAATCAATGAATATTGTAAATGCACAAACAGTAATTTCTCCGCATTGCAAGGTGCAATTCTGAAATTTTTTGCTTTTTCCTGCTCCTCTTAGCATGATAAAGAAGATTCAAAGAGAGTGAGATGCCAGCTCCTTTCATTCAGTCAGTAGCTTCAAACATTTCTGGTATATGAAAAACATGATGTTTTTCAATGGCAAAAATCAATGAATATTGTAAATGCACAAACAGTAATTTCTCCGCATTGCAAGGTGCAATTCTGAAATTTTTTGCTTTTTCCTGCTCCTCTTAGCATGATAAAGAAGATTCAAAGAGAGTGAGATGCCAGCTCCTTTCATTCAGTCAGTAGCTTCAAACATTTCTGGTATATGAATAACATGATGTTTTTCAATGGCAAAAATCAATGAATATTGTAAATGCACAAACAGTAATTTCTCCGCATTGCAAGGTGCAAGTCTGAAATTTTTTGCTTTTTCCTGCTCCTCTTAGCATGATAAAGAAGATTCAAAGAGAGTGAGATGCCAGCTACTTTCATTCAGTCAGTAGCTTCAATCATTTCTGGACATTTTTCAATGGTAAAAATCAATGAATATTGTAAATGCACAAACAGTAATTTCTCCACATTGCAAGGTGCAATTCTGAAATTTTTTGCTTTTTCCTGCTCCTCTTAGCATGATAAAGAAGATTCAAAGAGAGTGAGATGCCAGCTCCTTTCATTCAGTCAGTAGCTTCAATCATTTCTGGATGTTTTTCAATGGCAAAAATCAATGAATATTGTAAATGCACAAACTGTAATTTCTCCGCATTGCAAGGTGCAATTCTGAAATTTTTTGCTTTTTCCTGCTCCTCTTAGCATGATAAAGAAGATTCAAAGAGAGTGAGATGCCAGCTCCTTTCATTCAGTCAGTAGCTTCAATCATTTCTGGACGTTTTTCAGTGGCAAAAATCAATGAATATTGTAAATGCACAAACAGTAATTTCTCCGCATTGCAAGGTGCAATTCTGAAATTTTTTGCTTTTCCCTGCTCCTCTTAGCATGATAAAGAAGATTCAAAGAGAGTGAGATGCCAGCTCCTTTCATTCAGTCAGTACCTTCAATCATTTCTGGACGTTTTTCAATGGCAAAAATCAATGAATATTGTAAATGCACAAACAGTAATTTCTCCGCATTGCAAGGTGCAAGTCTGAAATTTTTTGCTTTTTCCTGCTCCTCTTAGCATGATAAAGAAGATTCAAAGAGAGTGAGATGCCAGCTACTTTCATTCAGTCAGTAGCTTCAATCATTTCTGGACGTTTTTCAATGGTAAAAATCAATGAATATTGTAAATGCACAAACAGTAATTTCTCCACATTGCAAGGTGCAATTCTGAAATTTTTTGCTTTTTCCTGCTCCTCTTAGCATGATAAAGAAGATTCAAAGAGAGTGAGATGCCAGCTCCTTTCATTCAGTCAGTAGCTTCAAACATTTCTGGTATATGAATAACATGATGTTTTTCAATGGCAAAAATCAATGAATATTGTAAATGCACAAACAGTAATTTCTCCGCATTGCAAGGTGCAATTCTGAAATTTTTTGCTTTTTCCTGCTCCTCTTAGCATGATAAAGAAGATTCAAAGAGAGTGAGATGCCAGCTCCTTTCATTCAGTCAGTAGCTTCAATCATTTCTGGATGTTTTTCAATGGCAAAAATCAATGAATATTGTAAATGCACAAACTGTAATTTCTCCGCATTGCAAGGTGCAATTCTGAAATTTTTTGCTTTTTCCTGCTCCTCTTAGCATGATAAAGAAGATTCAAAGAGAGTGAGATGCCAGCTCCTTTCATTCAGTCAGTAGCTTCAATCATTTCTGGACGTTTTTCAATGGCAAAAATCAATGAATATTGTAAATGCACAAACAGTAATTTCTCCGCATTGCAAGGTGCAATTCTGAAATTTTTTGCTTTTTCCTGCTCCTCTTAGCATGATAAAGAAGATTCAAAGAGAGTGAGATGCCAGCTCCTTTCATACAGTCAGTAGCTTCAATCATTTCTGGACGTTTTTCAATGGCAAAAATCAATGAATATTGTAAATGCACAAACAGTAATTTCTCCGCATTGCAAGGTGCAATTCTGAAATTTTTTGCTTTTTCCCGCTCCTCTTAGCATGATAAAGAAGATTCAAAGAGAGTGAGGTGCCAGCTCCTTTCATTCAGTCAGTAGCTTCAAACATTTCTGGTATATGAATAACATGTTTTTCAATGGCAAAAATCAATGAATATTGTAAATGCACAAACAGTAATTTCTCCGCATTGCAAGGTGCAATTCTGAAATTTTTTGATTTTTCCTGCTCCTCTTAGCATGATAAAGAAGATTCAAAGAGAGTGAGATGCCAGCTCCTTTCATTCAGTCAGTAGCTTCAATCATTTCTGGACATTTTTCAATGGCAAAAATCAATGAATATTGTAAAAGCACAAACAGTAATTTCTCCGCATTGCAAGGTGCAATTCTGAAATTTTTTGCTTTTTCCTGCTCCTCTTAGCATGATAAAGAAGATTCAAAGAGAGTGAGATGCCAGCTCCTTTCATTCAGTCAGTAGCTTCAAACATTTCTGGTATATGAATAACATGATGTTTTTCAATGGCAAAAATCAATGAATATTGTAAATGCACAAACAGTAATTTCTCCGCATTGCAAGGTGCAATTCTGAAATTTTTTGCTTTTTCCTGCTCCTCTTAGCATGATAAAGAAGATTCAAAGAGAGTGAGATGCCAGCTCCTTTCATTCAGTCAGTAGCTTCAAACATTTCTGGTATATGAATAACATGATGTTTTTCAATGGCAAAAATCAATGAATATTGTAAATGCACAAACAGTAATTTCTCCGCATTGCAAGGTGCAAGTCTGAAATTTTTTGCTTTTTCCTGCTCCTCTTAGCATGATAAAGAAGATTCAAAGAGAGTGAGATGCCAGTTACTTTCATTCAGTCAGTAGCTTCAATCATTTCTGGACGTTTTTCAATGGTAAAAATCAATGAATATTGTAAATGCACAAACAGTAATTTCTCCACATTGCAAGGTGCAATTCTGAAATTTTTTGCTTTTTCCTGCTCCTCTTAGCATGATAAAGAAGATTCAAAGAGAGTGAGATGCCAGCTCCTTTCATTCAGTCAGTAGCTTCAAACATTTCTGGTATATGAATAACATGATGTTTTTCAATGGCAAAAATCAATGAATATTGAAAATGCACAAACAGTAATTTCTCCGCATTGCAAGGTGCAATTCTGAAATTTTTTGCTTTTTCCTGCTCCTCTTAGCATGATAAAGAAGATTCAAAGAGAGTGAGATGCCAGCTCCTTTCATTCAGTCAGTAGCTTCAAACATTTCTGGTATATGAATAACATGATGTTTTTCAATGGCAAAAATCAATGAATATTGTAAATGCACAAACAGTAATTTCTCCGCATTGCAAGGTGCAATTCTGAAATTTTTTGCTTTTTCCTGCTCCTCTTAGCATGATAAAGAAGATTCAAAGAGAGTGAGATGCCAGCTCCTTTTATTCAGTCAGTAGCTTCAATCATTTCTGGACGTTTTTCAGTGGCAAAAATCAATGAATATTGTAAATGCACAAACAGTAATTTCTCCGCATTGCAAGGTGCAATTCTGAAATTTTTTGCTTTTCCCTGCTCCTCTTAGCATGATAAAGAAGATTCAAAGAGAGTGAGATGCCAGCTCCTTTCATTCAGTCAGTACCTTCAATCATTTCTGGACGTTTTTCAATGGCAAAAATCAATGAATATTGTAAATGCACAAACAGTAATTTCTCCGCATTGCAAGGTGCAAGTCTGAAATTTTTTGCTTTTTCCTGCTCCTCTTAGCATGATAAAGAAGATTCAAAGAGAGTGAGATGCCAGCTACTTTCATTCAGTCAGTAGCTTCAATCATTTCTGGACGTTTTTCAATGGTAAAAATCAATGAATATTGTAAATGCACAAACAGTAATTTCTCCACATTGCAAGGTGCAATTCTGAAATTTTTTGCTTTTTCCTGCTCCTCTTAGCATGATAAAGAAGATTCAAAGAGAGTGAGATGCCAGCTCCTTTCATTCAGTCAGTAGCTTCAAACATTTCTGGTATATGAATAACATGATGTTTTTCAATGGCAAAAATCAATGAATATTGTAAATGCACAAACAGTAATTTCTCCGCATTGCAAGGTGCAATTCTGAAATTTTTTGCTTTTTCCTGCTCCTCTTAGCATGATAAAGAAGATTCAAAGAGAGTGAGATGCCAGCTCCTTTCATTCAGTCAGTAGCTTCAATCATTTCTGGACGTTTTTCAGTGGCAAAAATCAATGAATATTGTAAATGCACAAACAGTAATTTCTCCGCATTGCAAGGTGCAATTCTGAAATTTTTTGCTTTTCCCTGCTCCTCTTAGCATGATAAAGAAGATTCAAAGAGAGTGAGATGCCAGCTCCTTTCATTCAGTCAGTACCTTCAATCATTTCTGGACGTTTTTCAATGGCAAAAATCAATGAATATTGTAAATGCACAAACAGTAATTTCTCCGCATTGCAAGGTGCAAGTCTGAAATTTTTTGCTTTTTCCTGCTCCTCTTAGCATGATAAAGAAGATTCAAAGAGAGTGAGATGCCAGCTACTTTCATTCAGTCAGTAGCTTCAATCATTTCTGGACGTTTTTCAATGGTAAAAATCAATGAATATTGTAAATGCACAAACAGTAATTTCTCCACATTGCAAGGTGCAATTCTGAAATTTTTTGCTTTTTCCTGCTCCTCTTAGCATGATAAAGAAGATTCAAAGAGAGTGAGATGCCAGCTCCTTTCATTCAGTCAGTAGCTTCAATCATTTCTGGACATTTTTCAATGGCAAAAATCAATGAATATTGTAAAAGCACAAACAGTAATTTCTCCGCATTGCAAGGTGCAATTCTGAAATTTTTTGCTTTTTCCTGCTCCTCTTAGCATGATAAAGAAGATTCAAAGAGAGTGAGATGCCAGCTCCTTTCATTCAGTCAGTAGCTTCAAACATTTCTGGTATATGAATAACATGATGTTTTTCAATGGCAAAAATCAATGAATATTGTAAATGCACAAACAGTAATTTCTCCGCATTGCAAGGTGCAATTCTGAAATTTTTTGCTTTTTCCTGCTCCTCTTAGCATGATAAAGAAGATTCAAAGAGAGTGAGATGCCAGCTCCTTTCATTCAGTCAGTAGCTTCAAACATTTCTGGTATATGAATAACATGATGTTTTTCAATGGCAAAAATCAATGAATATTGTAAATGCACAAACAGTAATTTCTCCGCATTGCAAGGTGCAAGTCTGAAATTTTTTGCTTTTTCCTGCTCCTCTTAGCATGATAAAGAAGATTCAAAGAGAGTGAGATGCCAGTTACTTTCATTCAGTCAGTAGCTTCAATCATTTCTGGACGTTTTTCAATGGTAAAAATCAATGAATATTGTAAATGCACAAACAGTAATTTCTCCACATTGCAAGGTGCAATTCTGAAATTTTTTGCTTTTTCCTGCTCCTCTTAGCATGATAAAGAAGATTCAAAGAGAGTGAGATGCCAGCTCCTTTCATTCAGTCAGTAGCTTCAAACATTTCTGGTATATGAATAACATGATGTTTTTCAATGGCAAAAATCAATGAATATTGAAAATGCACAAACAGTAATTTCTCCGCATTGCAAGGTGCAATTCTGAAATTTTTTGCTTTTTCCTGCTCCTCTTAGCATGATAAAGAAGATTCAAAGAGAGTGAGATGCCAGCTCCTTTCATTCAGTCAGTAGCTTCAAACATTTCTGGTATATGAATAACATGATGTTTTTCAATGGCAAAAATCAATGAATATTGTAAATGCACAAACAGTAATTTCTCCGCATTGCAAGGTGCAATTCTGAAATTTTTTGCTTTTTCCTGCTCCTCTTAGCATGATAAAGAAGATTCAAAGAGAGTGAGATGCCAGCTCCTTTTATTCAGTCAGTAGCTTCAATCATTTCTGGACGTTTTTCAGTGGCAAAAATCAATGAATATTGTAAATGCACAAACAGTAATTTCTCCGCATTGCAAGGTGCAATTCTGAAATTTTTTGCTTTTCCCTGCTCCTCTTAGCATGATAAAGAAGATTCAAAGAGAGTGAGATGCCAGCTCCTTTCATTCAGTCAGTACCTTCAATCATTTCTGGACGTTTTTCAATGGCAAAAATCAATGAATATTGTAAATGCACAAACAGTAATTTCTCCGCATTGCAAGGTGCAAGTCTGAAATTTTTTGCTTTTTCCTGCTCCTCTTAGCATGATAAAGAAGATTCAAAGAGAGTGAGATGCCAGCTACTTTCATTCAGTCAGTAGCTTCAATCATTTCTGGACGTTTTTCAATGGTAAAAATCAATGAATATTGTAAATGCACAAACAGTAATTTCTCCACATTGCAAGGTGCAATTCTGAAATTTTTTGCTTTTTCCTGCTCCTCTTAGCATGATAAAGAAGATTCAAAGAGAGTGAGATGCCAGCTCCTTTCATTCAGTCAGTAGCTTCAAACATTTCTGGTATATGAATAACATGATGTTTTTCAATGGCAAAAATCAATGAATATTGTAAATGCACAAACAGTAATTTCTCCGCATTGCAAGGTGCAATTCTGAAATTTTTTGCTTTTTCCTGCTCCTCTTAGCATGATAAAGAAGATTCAAAGAGAGTGAGATGCCAGCTCCTTTCATTCAGTCAGTAGCTTCAATCATTTCTGGACGTTTTTCAGTGGCAAAAATCAATGAATATTGTAAATGCACAAACAGTAATTTCTCCGCATTGCAAGGTGCAATTCTGAAATTTTTTGCTTTTCCCTGCTCCTCTTAGCATGATAAAGAAGATTCAAAGAGAGTGAGATGCCAGCTCCTTTCATTCAGTCAGTACCTTCAATCATTTCTGGACGTTTTTCAATGGCAAAAATCAATGAATATTGTAAATGCACAAACAGTAATTTCTCCGCATTGCAAGGTGCAAGTCTGAAATTTTTTGCTTTTTCCTGCTCCTCTTAGCATGATAAAGAAGATTCAAAGAGAGTGAGATGCCAGCTACTTTCATTCAGTCAGTAGCTTCAATCATTTCTGGACGTTTTTCAATGGTAAAAATCAATGAATATTGTAAATGCACAAACAGTAATTTCTCCACATTGCAAGGTGCAATTCTGAAATTTTTTGCTTTTTCCTGCTCCTCTTAGCATGATAAAGAAGATTCAAAGAGAGTGAGATGCCAGCTCCTTTCATTCAGTCAGTAGCTTCAAACATTTCTGGTATATGAATAACATGATGTTTTTCAATGGCAAAAATCAATGAATATTGTAAATGCACAAACAGTAATTTCTCCGCATTGCAAGGTGCAATTCTGAAATTTTTTGCTTTTTCCTGCTCCTCTTAGCATGATAAAGAAGATTCAAAGAGAGTGAGATGCCAGCTCCTTTCATTCAGTCAGTAGCTTCAATCATTTCTGGATGTTTTTCAATGGCAAAAATCAATGAATATTGTAAATGCACAAACTGTAATTTCTCCGCATTGCAAGGTGCAATTCTGAAATTTTTTGCTTTTTCCTGCTCCTCTTAGCATGATAAAGAAGATTCAAAGAGAGTGAGATGCCAGCTCCTTTCATTCAGTCAGTAGCTTCAATCATTTCTGGACGTTTTTCAATGGCAAAAATCAATGAATATTGTAAATGCACAAACAGTAATTTCTCCGCATTGCAAGGTGCAATTCTGAAATTTTTTGCTTTTTCCTGCTCCTCTTAGCATGATAAAGAAGATTCAAAGAGAGTGAGATGCCAGCTCCTTTCATACAGTCAGTAGCTTCAATCATTTCTGGACGTTTTTCAATGGCAAAAATCAATGAATATTGTAAATGCACAAACAGTAATTTCTCCGCATTGCAAGGTGCAATTCTGAAATTTTTTGCTTTTTCCCGCTCCTCTTAGCATGATAAAGAAGATTCAAAGAGAGTGAGGTGCCAGCTCCTTTCATTCAGTCAGTAGCTTCAAACATTTCTGGTATATGAATAACATGTTTTTCAATGGCAAAAATCAATGAATATTGTAAATGCACAAACAGTAATTTCTCCGCATTGCAAGGTGCAATTCTGAAATTTTTTGATTTTTCCTGCTCCTCTTAGCATGATAAAGAAGATTCAAAGAGAGTGAGATGCCAGCTCCTTTCATTCAGTCAGTAGCTTCAATCATTTCTGGACATTTTTCAATGGCAAAAATCAATGAATATTGTAAAAGCACAAACAGTAATTTCTCCGCATTGCAAGGTGCAATTCTGAAATTTTTTGCTTTTTCCTGCTCCTCTTAGCATGATAAAGAAGATTCAAAGAGAGTGAGATGCCAGCTCCTTTCATTCAGTCAGTAGCTTCAAACATTTCTGGTATATGAATAACATGATGTTTTTCAATGGCAAAAATCAATGAATATTGTAAATGCACAAACAGTAATTTCTCCGCATTGCAAGGTGCAATTCTGAAATTTTTTGCTTTTTCCTGCTCCTCTTAGCATGATAAAGAAGATTCAAAGAGAGTGAGATGCCAGCTCCTTTCATTCAGTCAGTAGCTTCAAACATTTCTGGTATATGAATAACATGATGTTTTTCAATGGCAAAAATCAATGAATATTGTAAATGCACAAACAGTAATTTCTCCGCATTGCAAGGTGCAAGTCTGAAATTTTTTGCTTTTTCCTGCTCCTCTTAGCATGATAAAGAAGATTCAAAGAGAGTGAGATGCCAGTTACTTTCATTCAGTCAGTAGCTTCAATCATTTCTGGACGTTTTTCAATGGTAAAAATCAATGAATATTGTAAATGCACAAACAGTAATTTCTCCACATTGCAAGGTGCAATTCTGAAATTTTTTGCTTTTTCCTGCTCCTCTTAGCATGATAAAGAAGATTCAAAGAGAGTGAGATGCCAGCTCCTTTCATTCAGTCAGTAGCTTCAAACATTTCTGGTATATGAATAACATGATGTTTTTCAATGGCAAAAATCAATGAATATTGAAAATGCACAAACAGTAATTTCTCCGCATTGCAAGGTGCAATTCTGAAATTTTTTGCTTTTTCCTGCTCCTCTTAGCATGATAAAGAAGATTCAAAGAGAGTGAGATGCCAGCTCCTTTCATTCAGTCAGTAGCTTCAAACATTTCTGGTATATGAATAACATGATGTTTTTCAATGGCAAAAATCAATGAATATTGTAAATGCACAAACAGTAATTTCTCCGCATTGCAAGGTGCAATTCTGAAATTTTTTGCTTTTTCCTGCTCCTCTTAGCATGATAAAGAAGATTCAAAAAGAGTGAGATGCCAGCTCCTTTCATTCAGTCAGTAGCTTCAATCATTTCTGGATGTTTTTCAATGGCAAAAATCAATGAATATTGTAAATGCACAAACAGTAATTTCTCCGCATTGCAAGGTGCAATTCTGAAATTTTTTGCTTTTTCCTGCTCCTCTTAGCATGATAAAGAAGATTCAAAGAGAGTGAGATGTCAGCTCCTTTCATTCAGTCAGTAGCTTCAAACATTTCTGGTATATGAATAACATGTTTTTCAATGGCAAAAATCAATGAATATTGTAAATGCACAAACAGTAATTTCTCCGCATTGCAAGGTGCAATTCTGAAATTTTTTGCTTTTTCCTGCTCCTCTTAGCATGATAAAGAAGATTCAAAGAGAGTGAGATGCCAGCTCCTTTCATTCAGTCAGTAGCTTCAATCATTTCTGGATGTTTTTCAATGGCAAAAATCAATGAATATTGTAAATGCACAAACAGTAATTTCTCCGCATTGCAAGGTGCAATTCTGAAATTTTTTGCTTTTTCCTGCTCCTCTTAGCATGATAAAGAAGATTCAAAGAGAGTGAGATGCCAGCTCCTTTCATTCAGTCAGTAGCTTCAAACATTTCTGGTATATGAATAACATGATGTTTTTCAATGGCAAAAATCAATGAATATTGTAAATGCACAAACAGTAATTTCTCCGCATTGCAAGGTGCAAGTCTGAAATTTTTTTGCTTTTTCCTGCTCCTCTTAGCATGATAAAGAAGATTCAAAGAGAGTGAGATGCCAGCTACTTTCATTCAGTCAGTAGCTTCAATCATTTCTGGACGTTTTTCAATGGTAAAAATCAATGAATATTGTAAATGCACAAACAGTAATTTCTCCACATTGCAAGGTGCAATTCTGAAATTTTTTGCTTTTTCCTGCTCCTCTTAGCATGATAAAGAAGATTCAAAGAGAGTGAGATGCCAGCTCCTTTCATTCAGTCAGTAGCTTCAAACATTTCTGGTATATGAATAACATGATGTTTTTCAATGGCAAAAATCAATGAATATTGTAAATGCACAAACAGTAATTTCTCCGCATTGCAAGGTGCAATTCTGAAATTTTTTGCTTTTTCCTGCTCCTCTTAGCATGATAAAGAAGATTCAAAGAGAGTGAGATGCCAGCTCCTTTCATTCAGTCAGTAGCTTCAAACATTTCTGGTATATGAATAACATGATGTTTTTCAATGGCAAAAATCAATGAATATTGTAAATGCACAAACAGTAATTTCTCCGCATTGCAAGGTGCAAGTCTGAAATTTTTTGCTTTTTCCTGCTCCTCTTAGCATGATAAAGAAGATTCAAAGAAAGTGAGATGCCAGCTACTTTCATTCAGTCAGTAGCTTCAATCATTTCTGGACGTTTTTCAATGGTAAAAATCAATGAATATTGTAAATGCACAAACAGTAATTTCTCCACATTGCAAGGTGCAATTCTGAAATTTTTTGCTTTTTCCTGCTCCTCTTAGCATGATAAAGAAGATTCAAAGAGAGTGAGATGCCAGCTCCTTTCATTCAGTCAGTAGCTTCAAACATTTCTGGTATATGAATAACATGATGTTTTTCAATGGCAAAAATCAATGAATATTGTAAATGCACAAACAGTAATTTCTCCGCATTGCAAGGTGCAATTCTGAAATTTTTTGCTTTTTCCTGCTCCTCTTAGCATGATAAAGAAGATTCAAAGAGAGTGAGATGCCAGCTCCTTTCATTCAGTCAGTAGCTTCAATCATTTCTGGATGTTTTTCAATGGCAAAAATCAATGAATATTGTAAATGCACAAACTGTAATTTCTCCGCATTGCAAGGTGCAATTCTGAAATTTTTTGCTTTTTCCTGCTCCTCTTAGCATGATAAAGAAGATTCAAAGAGAGTGAGATGCCAGCTCCTTTCATTCAGTCAGTAGCTTCAATCATTTCTGGACGTTTTTCAATGGCAAAAACCAATGAATATTGTAAATGCACAAACAGTAATTTCTCCGCATTGCAAGGTGCAATTCTGAAATTTTTTGCTTTTTCCTGCTCCTCTTAGCATGATAAAGAAGATTCAAAGAGAGTGAGATGCCAGCTCCTTTCATTCAGTCAGTACCTTCAATCATTTCTGGACGTTTTTCAATGGCAAAAATCAATGAATATTGTAAATGCACAAACAGTAATTTCTCCGCATTGCAAGGTGCAATTCTGAAATTTTTTGCTTTTTCCCGCTCCTCTTAGCATGATAAAGAAGATTCAAAGAGAGTGAGGTGCCAGCTCCTTTCATTCAGTCAGTAGCTTCAAACATTTCTGGTATATGAATAACATGTTTTTCAATGGCAAAAATCAATGAATATTGTAAATGCACAAACAGTAATTTCTCCGCATTGCAAGGTGCAATTCTGAAATTTTTTGCTTTTTCCTGCTCCTCTTAGCATGATAAAGAAGATTCAAAGAGAGTGAGATGCCAGCTCCTTTCATTCAGTCAGTAGCTTCAATCATTTCTGGACGTTTTTCAATGGCAAAAATCAATGAATATTGTAAATGCACAAACAGTAATTTCTCCGCATTGCAAGGTGCAATTCTGAAATTTTTTGCTTTTTCCTGCTCCTCTTAGCATGATAAAGAAGATTCAAAGAGAGTGAGATGTCAGCTCCTTTCATTCAGTCAGTAGCTTCAAACATTTCTGGTACATGAATAACATGATGTTTTTCAATGGCAAAAATCAATGAATATTGTAAATGCACAAACAGTAATTTCTCCGCATTGCAAGGTGCAATTCTGAAATTTTTTGCTTTTTCCTGCTCCTCTTAGCATGATAAAGAAGATTCAAAGAGAGTGAGATGCCAGCTCCTTTCATTCAGTCAGTAGCTTCAATCATTTCTGGATGTTTTTCAATGGCAAAAATCAATGAATATTGTAAATGCACAAACAGTAATTTCTCCGCATTGCAAGGTGCAATTCTGAAATTTTTTGCTTTTTCCTGCTCCTCTTAGCATGATAAAGAAGATTCAAGGAGAGTGAGATGCCAGCTCCTTTCGTTCAGTCAGTAGCTTCAATCATTTCTGGACGTTTTTCAATGGCAAAAATCATTGAATATTATAAATGCACAAACAGTAATTTCTCCGCATTGCAAGGTGCAATTCTGAAATTTTTTGCTTTTTCCCGCTCCTCTTAGCATGATAAAGAAGATTCAAAGAGAGTGAGGTGCCAGCTCCTTTCATTCAGTCAGTAGCTTCAAACATTTCTGGTATATGAATAACATGTTTTTCAATGGCAAAAATCAATGAATATTGTAAATGCACAAACAGTAATTTCTCCGCATTGCAAGGTGCAATTCTGAAATTTTTTGCTTTTTCCTGCTCCTCTTAGCATGATAAAGAAGATTCAAAGAGAGTGAGATGCCAGCTCCTTTCATTCAGTCAGTAGCTTCAATCATTTCTGGACGTTTTTCAATGGCAAAAATCAATGAATATTGTAAATGCACAAACAGTAATTTCTCCGCATTGCAAGGTGCAATTCTGAAATTTTTTGCTTTTTCCTGCTCCTCTTAGCATGATAAAGAAGATTCAAAGAGAGTGAGATGTCAGCTCCTTTCATTCAGTCAGTAGCTTCAAACATTTCTGGTATATGAATAACATGATGTTTTTCAATGGCAAAAATCAATGAATATTGTAAATGCACAAACAGTAATTTCTCCGCATTGCAAGGTGCAATTCTGAAATTTTTTGCTTTTTCCTGCTCCTCTTAGCATGATAAAGAAGATTCAAAGAGAGTGAGATGCCAGCTCCTTTCATTCAGTCAGTAGCTTCAATCATTTCTGGATGTTTTTCAATGGCAAAAATCAATGAATATTGTAAATGCACAAACAGTAATTTCTCCGCATTGCAAGGTGCAATTCTGAAATTTTTTGCTTTTTCCTGCTCCTCTTAGCATGATAAAGAAGATTCAAAGAGAGTGAGATGCCAGCTCCTTTCATTCAGTCAGTAGCTTCAAACATTTCTGGTATATGAATAACATGATGTTTTTCAATGGCAAAAATCAATGAATATTGTAAATGCACAAACAGTAATTTCTCCGCATTGCAAGGTGCAAGTCTGAAATTTTTTGCTTTTTCCTGCTCCTCTTAGCATGATAAAGAAGATTCAAAGAGAGTGAGATGCCAGTTACTTTCATTCAGTCAGTAGCTTCAATCATTTCTGGACGTTTTTCAATGGTAAAAATCAATGAATATTGTAAATGCACAAACAGTAATTTCTCCACATTGCAAGGTGCAATTCTGAAATTTTTTGCTTTTTCCTGCTCCTCTTAGCATGATAAAGAAGATTCAAAGAGAGTGAGATGCCAGCTCCTTTCATTCAGTCAGTAGCTTCAAACATTTCTGGTATATGAATAACATGATGTTTTTCAATGGCAAAAATCAATGAATATTGAAAATGCACAAACAGTAATTTCTCCGCATTGCAAGGTGCAATTCTGAAATTTTTTGCTTTTTCCTGCTCCTCTTAGCATGATAAAGAAGATTCAAAGAGAGTGAGATGCCAGCTCCTTTCATTCAGTCAGTAGCTTCAAACATTTCTGGTATATGAATAACATGATGTTTTTCAATGGCAAAAATCAATGAATATTGTAAATGCACAAACAGTAATTTCTCCGCATTGCAAGGTGCAATTCTGAAATTTTTTGCTTTTTCCTGCTCCTCTTAGCATGATAAAGAAGATTCAAAAAGAGTGAGATGCCAGCTCCTTTCATTCAGTCAGTAGCTTCAATCATTTCTGGATGTTTTTCAATGGCAAAAATCAATGAATATTGTAAATGCACAAACAGTAATTTCTCCGCATTGCAAGGTGCAATTCTGAAATTTTTTGCTTTTTCCTGCTCCTCGTAGCATGATAAAGAAGATTCAAAGAGAGTGAGATGTCAGCTCCTTTCATTCAGTCAGTAGCTTCAAACATTTCTGGTATATGAATAACATGTTTTTCAATGGCAAAAATCAATGAATATTGTAAATGCACAAACAGTAATTTCTCCGCATTGCAAGGTGCAATTCTGAAATTTTTTGCTTTTTCCTGCTCCTCTTAGCATGATAAAGAAGATTCAAAGAGAGTGAGATGCCAGCTCCTTTCATTCAGTCAGTAGCTTCAATCATTTCTGGATGTTTTTCAATGGCAAAAATCAATGAATATTGTAAATGCACAAACAGTAATTTCTCCGCATTGCAAGGTGCAATTCTGAAATTTTTTGCTTTTTCCTGCTCCTCTTAGCATGATAAAGAAGATTCAAAGAGAGTGAGATGCCAGCTCCTTTCATTCAGTCAGTAGCTTCAAACATTTCTGGTATATGAATAACATGATGTTTTTCAATGGCAAAAATCAATGAATATTGTAAATGCACAAACAGTAATTTCTCCGCATTGCAAGGTGCAAGTCTGAAATTTTTTTGCTTTTTCCTGCTCCTCTTAGCATGATAAAGAAGATTCAAAGAGAGTGAGATGCCAGCTACTTTCATTCAGTCAGTAGCTTCAATCATTTCTGGACGTTTTTCAATGGTAAAAATCAATGAATATTGTAAATGCACAAACAGTAATTTCTCCACATTGCAAGGTGCAATTCTGAAATTTTTTGCTTTTTCCTGCTCCTCTTAGCATGATAAAGAAGATTCAAAGAGAGTGAGATGCCAGCTCCTTTCATTCAGTCAGTAGCTTCAAACATTTCTGGTATATGAATAACATGATGTTTTTCAATGGCAAAAATCAATGAATATTGTAAATGCACAAACAGTAATTTCTCCGCATTGCAAGGTGCAATTCTGAAATTTTTTGCTTTTTCCTGCTCCTCTTAGCATGATAAAGAAGATTCAAAGAGAGTGAGATGCCAGCTCCTTTCATTCAGTCAGTAGCTTCAAACATTTCTGGTATATGAATAACATGATGTTTTTCAATGGCAAAAATCAATGAATATTGTAAATGCACAAACAGTAATTTCTCCGCATTGCAAGGTGCAAGTCTGAAATTTTTTGCTTTTTCCTGCTCCTCTTAGCATGATAAAGAAGATTCAAAGAAAGTGAGATGCCAGCTACTTTCATTCAGTCAGTAGCTTCAATCATTTCTGGACGTTTTTCAATGGTAAAAATCAATGAATATTGTAAATGCACAAACAGTAATTTCTCCACATTGCAAGGTGCAATTCTGAAATTTTTTGCTTTTTCCTGCTCCTCTTAGCATGATAAAGAAGATTCAAAGAGAGTGAGATGCCAGCTCCTTTCATTCAGTCAGTAGCTTCAAACATTTCTGGTATATGAATAACATGATGTTTTTCAATGGCAAAAATCAATGAATATTGTAAATGCACAAACAGTAATTTCTCCGCATTGCAAGGTGCAATTCTGAAATTTTTTGCTTTTTCCTGCTCCTCTTAGCATGATAAAGAAGATTCAAAGAGAGTGAGATGCCAGCTCCTTTCATTCAGTCAGTAGCTTCAATCATTTCTGGATGTTTTTCAATGGCAAAAATCAATGAATATTGTAAATGCACAAACTGTAATTTCTCCGCATTGCAAGGTGCAATTCTGAAATTTTTTGCTTTTTCCTGCTCCTCTTAGCATGATAAAGAAGATTCAAAGAGAGTGAGATGCCAGCTCCTTTCATTCAGTCAGTAGCTTCAATCATTTCTGGACGTTTTTCAATGGCAAAAACCAATGAATATTGTAAATGCACAAACAGTAATTTCTCCGCATTGCAAGGTGCAATTCTGAAATTTTTTGCTTTTTCCTGCTCCTCTTAGCATGATAAAGAAGATTCAAAGAGAGTGAGATGCCAGCTCCTTTCATTCAGTCAGTACCTTCAATCATTTCTGGACGTTTTTCAATGGCAAAAATCAATGAATATTGTAAATGCACAAACAGTAATTTCTCCGCATTGCAAGGTGCAATTCTGAAATTTTTTGCTTTTTCCCGCTCCTCTTAGCATGATAAAGAAGATTCAAAGAGAGTGAGGTGCCAGCTCCTTTCATTCAGTCAGTAGCTTCAAACATTTCTGGTATATGAATAACATGTTTTTCAATGGCAAAAATCAATGAATATTGTAAATGCACAAACAGTAATTTCTCCGCATTGCAAGGTGCAATTCTGAAATTTTTTGCTTTTTCCTGCTCCTCTTAGCATGATAAAGAAGATTCAAAGAGAGTGAGATGCCAGCTCCTTTCATTCAGTCAGTAGCTTCAATCATTTCTGGACGTTTTTCAATGGCAAAAATCAATGAATATTGTAAATGCACAAACAGTAATTTCTCCGCATTGCAAGGTGCAATTCTGAAATTTTTTGCTTTTTCCTGCTCCTCTTAGCATGATAAAGAAGATTCAAAGAGAGTGAGATGTCAGCTCCTTTCATTCAGTCAGTAGCTTCAAACATTTCTGGTACATGAATAACATGATGTTTTTCAATGGCAAAAATCAATGAATATTGTAAATGCACAAACAGTAATTTCTCCGCATTGCAAGGTGCAATTCTGAAATTTTTTGCTTTTTCCTGCTCCTCTTAGCATGATAAAGAAGATTCAAAGAGAGTGAGATGCCAGCTCCTTTCATTCAGTCAGTAGCTTCAATCATTTCTGGATGTTTTTCAATGGCAAAAATCAATGAATATTGTAAATGCACAAACAGTAATTTCTCCGCATTGCAAGGTGCAATTCTGAAATTTTTTGCTTTTTCCTGCTCCTCTTAGCATGATAAAGAAGATTCAAGGAGAGTGAGATGCCAGCTCCTTTCGTTCAGTCAGTAGCTTCAATCATTTCTGGACGTTTTTCAATGGCAAAAATCATTGAATATTATAAATGCACAAACAGTAATTTCTCCGCATTGCAAGGTGCAATTCTGAAATTTTTTGCTTTTTCCCGCTCCTCTTAGCATGATAAAGAAGATTCAAAGAGAGTGAGGTGCCAGCTCCTTTCATTCAGTCAGTAGCTTCAAACATTTCTGGTATATGAATAACATGTTTTTCAATGGCAAAAATCAATGAATATTGTAAATGCACAAACAGTAATTTCTCCGCATTGCAAGGTGCAATTCTGAAATTTTTTGCTTTTTCCTGCTCCTCTTAGCATGATAAAGAAGATTCAAAGAGAGTGAGATGCCAGCTCCTTTCATTCAGTCAGTAGCTTCAATCATTTCTGGACGTTTTTCAATGGCAAAAATCAATGAATATTGTAAATGCACAAACAGTAATTTCTCCGCATTGCAAGGTGCAATTCTGAAATTTTTTGCTTTTTCCTGCTCCTCTTAGCATGATAAAGAAGATTCAAAGAGAGTGAGATGTCAGCTCCTTTCATTCAGTCAGTAGCTTCAAACATTTCTGGTATATGAATAACATGATGTTTTTCAATGGCAAAAATCAATGAATATTGTAAATGCACAAACAGTAATTTCTCCGCATTGCAAGGTGCAATTCTGAAATTTTTTGCTTTTTCCTGCTCCTCTTAGCATGATAAAGAAGATTCAAAGAGAGTGAGATGCCAGCTCCTTTCATTCAGTCAGTAGCTTCAATCATTTCTGGATGTTTTTCAATGGCAAAAATCAATGAATATTGTAAATGCACAAACAGTAATTTCTCCGCATTGCAAGGTGCAATTCTGAAATTTTTTGCTTTTTCCTGCTCCTCTTAGCATGATAAAGAAGATTCAAAGAGAGTGAGATGCCAGCTCCTTTCGTTCAGTCAGTAGCTTCAATCATTTCTGGACGTTTTTCAATGGCAAAAATCATTGAATATTATAAATGCACAAACAGTAATTTCTCCGCATTGCAAGGTGCAATTCTGAAATTTTTTACTTTTTCCTGCTCCTCTTAGCATGATAAAGAAGATTCAAAGAGAGTGAGATGCCAGCTCCTTTCATTCAGTCAGTAGCTTCAATCATTTCTGGTATATGAATAACATGATGTTTTTCAATGGCAAAAATCAATGAATATTGTAAATGCACAAACAGTAATTTCTCCGCATTGCAAGGTGCAATTCTGAAATTTTTTGCTTTTTCCTGCTCCTCTTAGCATGATAAAGAAGATTCAAAGAGAGTGAGATGCCAGCTCCTTTCATTCAGTCAGTAGCTTCAAACATTTCTGGTATATGAATAACATGATGTTTTTCAATGGCAAAAATCAATGAATATTGTAAATGCACAAACAGTAATTTCTCCGCATTGCAAGGTGCAAGTCTGAAATTTTTTGCTTTTTCCTGCTCCTCTTAGCATGATAAAGAAGATTCAAAGAGAGTGAGATGCCAGCTACTTTCATTCAGTCAGTAGCTTCAATCATTTCTGGACGTTTTTCAATGGTAAAAATCAATGAATATTGTAAATGCACAAACAGTAATTTCTCCACATTGCAAGGTGCAATTCTGAAATTTTTTGCTTTTTCCTGCTCCTCTTAGCATGATAAAGAAGATTCAAAGAGAGTGAGATGCCAGCTCCTTTCATTCAGTCAGTAGCTTCAAACATTTCTGGTATATGAATAACATGATGTTTTTCAATGGCAAAAATCAATGAATATTGTAAATGCACAAACAGTAATTTCTCCGCATTGCAAGGTGCAATTCTGAAATTTTTTGCTTTTTCCTGCTCCTCTTAGCATGATAAAGAAGATTCAAAGAGAGTGAGATGCCAGCTCCTTTCATTCAGTCAGTAGCTTCAAACATTTCTGGTATATGAATAACATGATGTTTTTCAATGGCAAAAATCAATGAATATTGTAAATGCACAAACAGTAATTTCTCCGCATTGCAAGGTGCAAGTCTGAAATTTTTTGCTTTTTCCTGCTCCTCTTAGCATGATAAAGAAGATTCAAAGAGAGTGAGATGCCAGCTACTTTCATTCAGTCAGTAGCTTCAATCATTTCTGGACGTTTTTCAATGGTAAAAATCAATGAATATTGTAAATGCACAAACAGTAATTTCTCCACATTGCAAGGTGCAATTCTGAAATTTTTTGCTTTTTCCTGCTCCTCTTAGCATGATAAAGAAGATTCAAAGAGAGTGAGATGCCAGCTCCTTTCATTCAGTCAGTAGCTTCAATAATTTCTGGATGTTTTTCAATGGCAAAAATCAATGAATATTGTAAATGCACAAACTGTAATTTCTCCGCATTGCAAGGTGCAATTCTGAAATTTTTTGCTTTTTCCTGCTCCTCTTAGCATGATAAAGAAGATTCAAAGAGAGTGAGATGCCAGCTCCTTTCATTCAGTCAGTAGCTTCAATCATTTCTGGACATTTTTCAATGGCAAAAACCAATGAATATTGTAAATGCACAAACAGTAATTTCTCCGCATTGCAAGGTGCAATTCTGAAATTTTTTGCTTTTTCCTGCTCCTCTTAGCATGATAAAGAAGATTCAAAGAGAGTGAGATGCCAGCTCCTTTCATTCAGTCAGTACCTTCAATCATTTCTGGACGTTTTTCAATGGCAAAAATCAATGAATATTGTAAATGCACAAACAGTAATTTCTCCGCATTGCAAGGTGCAATTCTGAAATTTTTTGCTTTTTCCTGCTCCTCTTAGCATGATAAAGAAGATTCAAAGAGAGTGAGATGCCAGCTCCTTTCATTCAGTCAGTAGCTTCAAACATTTCTGGTATATGAATAACATGATGTTTTTCAATGGCAAAAATCAATGAATATTGCAAATGCACAAACAGTAATTTCTCCGCATTGCAAGGTGCAATTCTGAAATTTTTTGCTTTTTCCTGCTCCTCTTAGCATGATAAAGAAGATTCAAAGAGTGAGATGCCAGCTCTTTTCATTCAGTCAGTAGCTTCAATCATTTCTGGATGTTTTTCAATGGCAAAAATCAATGAATATTGTAAATGCACAAACAGTAATTTCTCCGCATTGCAAGGTGCAATTCTGAAATTTTTTGCTTTTTCCTGCTCCTCTTAGCATGATAAAGAAGATTCAAAGAGATTGTGATGTCAGCTCCTTTCATTCAGTCAGTAGCTTCAAACATTTCTGGTATATGAATAACATGATGTTTTTCAATGGCAAAAATCAATGAATATTGTAAATGCACAAACAGTAATTTCTCCGCATTGCAAGGTGCAATTCTGAAATTTTTTGCTTTTTCCTGCTCCTCTTAGCATGATAAAGAAGATTCAAAGAGAGTGAGATGCCAGCTCCTTTCATTCAGTCAGTAGCTTCAATCATTTCTGGATGTTTTTCAATGGCAAAAATCAATGAATATTGTAAATGCACAAACTGTAATTTCTCCGCATTGCAAGGTGCAATTCTGAAATTTTTTGCTTTTTCCTGCTCCTCTTAGCATGATAAAGAAGATTCAAAGAGAGTGAGATGCCAGCTCCTTTCATTCAGTCAGTAGCTTCAATCATTTCTGGACGTTTTTCAATGGCAAAAACCAATGAATATTGTAAATGCACAAACAGTAATTTCTCCGCATTGCAAGGTGCAATTCTGAAATTTTTTGCTTTTTCCTGCTCCTCTTAGCATGATAAAGAAGATTCAAAGAGAGTGAGATGCCAGCTCCTTTCATTCAGTCAGTACCTTCAATCATTTCTGGACGTTTTTCAATGGCAAAAATCAATGAATATTGTAAATGCACAAACAGTAATTTCTCCGCATTGCAAGGTGCAATTCTGAAATTTTTTGCTTTTTCCCGCTCCTCTGAGCATGATAAAGAAGATTCAAAGAGAGTGAGGTGCCAGCTCCTTTCATTCAGTCAGTAGCTTCAAACATTTCTGGTATATGAATAACATGTTTTTCAATGGCAAAAATCAATGAATATTGTAAATGCACAAACAGTAATTTCTCCGCATTGCAAGGTGCAATTCTGAAATTTTTTGCTTTTTCCTGCTCCTCTTAGCATGATAAAGAAGATTCAAAGAGAGTGAGATGCCAGCTCCTTTCATTCAGTCAGTAGCTTCAATCATTTCTGGACGTTTTTCAATGGCAAAAATCAATGAATATTGTAAATGCACAAACAGTAATTTCTCCGCATTGCAAGGTGCAATTCTGAAATTTTTTGCTTTTTCCTGCTCCTCTTAGCATGATAAAGAAGATTCAAAGAGAGTGAGATGTCAGCTCCTTTCATTCAGTCAGTAGCTTCAAACATTTCTGGTACATGAATAACATGATGTTTTTCAATGGCAAAAATCAATGAATATTGTAAATGCACAAACAGTAATTTCTCCGCATTGCAAGGTGCAATTCTGAAATTTTTTGCTTTTTCCTGCTCCTCTTAGCATGATAAAGAAGATTCAAAGAGAGTGAGATGCCAGCTCCTTTCATTCAGTCAGTAGCTTCAATCATTTCTGGATGTTTTTCAATGGCAAAAATCAATGAATATTGTAAATGCACAAACAGTAATTTCTCCGCATTGCAAGGTGCAATTCTGAAATTTTTTGCTTTTTCCTGCTCCTCTTAGCATGATAAAGAAGATTCAAGGAGAGTGAGATGCCAGCTCCTTTCGTTCAGTCAGTAGCTTCAATCATTTCTGGACGTTTTTCAATGGCAAAAATCATTGAATATTATAAATGCACAAACAGTAATTTCTCCGCATTGCAAGGTGCAATTCTGAAATTTTTTGCTTTTTCCCGCTCCTCTTAGCATGATAAAGAAGATTCAAAGAGAGTGAGGTGCCAGCTCCTTTCATTCAGTCAGCAGCTTCAAACATTTCTGGTATATGAATAACATGTTTTTCAATGGCAAAAATCAATGAATATTGTAAATGCACAAACAGTAATTTCTCCGCATTGCAAGGTGCAATTCTGAAATTTTTTGCTTTTTCCTGCTCCTCTTAGCATGATAAAGAAGATTCAAAGAGAGTGAGATGCCAGCTCCTTTCATTCAGTCAGTAGCTTCAATCATTTCTGGACGTTTTTCAATGGCAAAAATCAATGAATATTGTAAATGCACAAACAGTAATTTCTCCGCATTGCAAGGTGCAATTCTGAAATTTTTTGCTTTTTCCTGCTCCTCTTAGCATGATAAAGAAGATTCAAAGAGAGTGAGATGTCAGCTCCTTTCATTCAGTCAGTAGCTTCAAACATTTCTGGTATATGAATAACATGATGTTTTTCAATGGCAAAAATCAATGAATATTGTAAATGCACAAACAGTAATTTCTCCGCATTGCAAGGTGCAATTCTGAAATTTTTTGCTTTTTCCTGCTCCTCTTAGCATGATAAAGAAGATTCAAAGAGAGTGAGATGCCAGCTCCTTTCATTCAGTCAGTAGCTTCAATCATTTCTGGATGTTTTTCAATGGCAAAAATCAATGAATATTGTAAATGCACAAACAGTAATTTCTCCGCATTGCAAGGTGCAATTCTGAAATTTTTTGCTTTTTCCTGCTCCTCTTAGCATGATAAAGAAGATTCAAAGAGAGTGAGATGCCAGCTCCTTTCGTTCAGTCAGTAGCTTCAATCATTTCTGGACGTTTTTCAATGGCAAAAATCATTGAATATTATAAATGCACAAACAGTAATTTCTCCGCATTGCAAGGTGCAATTCTGAAATTTTTTACTTTTTCCTGCTCCTCTTAGCATGATAAAGAAGATTCAAAGAGAGTGAGATGCCAGCTCCTTTCATTCAGTCAGTAGCTTCAATCATTTCTGGTATATGAATAACATGATGTTTTTCAATGGCAAAAATCAATGAATATTGTAAATGCACAAACAGTAATTTCTCCGCATTGCAAGGTGCAATTCTGAAATTTTTTGCTTTTTCCTGCTCCTCTTAGCATGATAAAGAAGATTCAAAGAGAGTGAGATGCCAGCTCCTTTCATTCAGTCAGTAGCTTCAAACATTTCTGGTATATGAATAACATGATGTTTTTCAATGGCAAAAATCAATGAATATTGTAAATGCACAAACAGTAATTTCTCCGCATTGCAAGGTGCAAGTCTGAAATTTTTTGCTTTTTCCTGCTCCTCTTAGCATGATAAAGAAGATTCAAAGAGAGTGAGATGCCAGCTACTTTCATTCAGTCAGTAGCTTCAATCATTTCTGGACGTTTTTCAATGGTAAAAATCAATGAATATTGTAAATGCACAAACAGTAATTTCTCCACATTGCAAGGTGCAATTCTGAAATTTTTTGCTTTTTCCTGCTCCTCTTAGCATGATAAAGAAGATTCAAAGAGAGTGAGATGCCAGCTCCTTTCATTCAGTCAGTAGCTTCAAACATTTCTGGTATATGAATAACATGATGTTTTTCAATGGCAAAAATCAATGAATATTGTAAATGCACAAACAGTAATTTCTCCGCATTGCAAGGTGCAATTCTGAAATTTTTTGCTTTTTCCTGCTCCTCTTAGCATGATAAAGAAGATTCAAAGAGAGTGAGATGCCAGCTCCTTTCATTCAGTCAGTAGCTTCAAACATTTCTGGTATATGAATAACATGATGTTTTTCAATGGCAAAAATCAATGAATATTGTAAATGCACAAACAGTAATTTCTCCGCATTGCAAGGTGCAAGTCTGAAATTTTTTGCTTTTTCCTGCTCCTCTTAGCATGATAAAGAAGATTCAAAGAGAGTGAGATGCCAGCTACTTTCATTCAGTCAGTAGCTTCAATCATTTCTGGACGTTTTTCAATGGTAAAAATCAATGAATATTGTAAATGCACAAACAGTAATTTCTCCACATTGCAAGGTGCAATTCTGAAATTTTTTGCTTTTTCCTGCTCCTCTTAGCATGATAAAGAAGATTCAAAGAGAGTGAGATGCCAGCTCCTTTCATTCAGTCAGTAGCTTCAATAATTTCTGGATGTTTTTCAATGGCAAAAATCAATGAATATTGTAAATGCACAAACTGTAATTTCTCCGCATTGCAAGGTGCAATTCTGAAATTTTTTGCTTTTTCCTGCTCCTCTTAGCATGATAAAGAAGATTCAAAGAGAGTGAGATGCCAGCTCCTTTCATTCAGTCAGTAGCTTCAATCATTTCTGGACATTTTTCAATGGCAAAAACCAATGAATATTGTAAATGCACAAACAGTAATTTCTCCGCATTGCAAGGTGCAATTCTGAAATTTTTTGCTTTTTCCTGCTCCTCTTAGCATGATAAAGAAGATTCAAAGAGAGTGAGATGCCAGCTCCTTTCATTCAGTCAGTACCTTCAATCATTTCTGGACGTTTTTCAATGGCAAAAATCAATGAATATTGTAAATGCACAAACAGTAATTTCTCCGCATTGCAAGGTGCAATTCTGAAATTTTTTGCTTTTTCCTGCTCCTCTTAGCATGATAAAGAAGATTCAAAGAGAGTGAGATGCCAGCTCCTTTCATTCAGTCAGTAGCTTCAAACATTTCTGGTATATGAATAACATGATGTTTTTCAATGGCAAAAATCAATGAATATTGTAAATGCACAAACAGTAATTTCTCCGCATTGCAAGGTGCAATTCTGAAATTTTTTGCTTTTTCCTGCTCCTCTTAGCATGATAAAGAAGATTCAAAGAGAGTGAGATGCCAGCTCTTTTCATTCAGTCAGTAGCTTCAATCATTTCTGGATGTTTTTCAATGGCAAAAATCAATGAATATTGTAAATGCACAAACAGTAATTTCTCCGCATTGCAAGGTGCAATTCTGAAATTTTTTGCTTTTTCCTGCTCCTCTTAGCATGATAAAGAAGATTCAAAGAGAGTGTGATGTCAGCTCCTTTCATTCAGTCAGTAGCTTCAAACATTTCTGGTATATGAATAACATGATGTTTTTCAATGGCAAAAATCAATGAATATTGTAAATGCACAAACAGTAATTTCTCCGCATTGCAAGGTGCAATTCTGAAATTTTTTGCTTTTTCCTGCTCCTCTTAGCATGATAAAGAAGATTCAAAGAGAGTGAGATGCCAGCTCCTTTCATTCAGTCAGTAGCTTCAATCATTTCTGGATGTTTTTCAATGGCAAAAATCAATGAATATTGTAAATGCACAAACAGTAATTTCTCCGCATTGCAAGGTGCAATTCTGAAATTTTTTGCTTTTTCCTGCTCCTCTTAGCATGATAAAGAAGATTCAAAGAGAGTGAGATGCCAGCTCCTTTCATTCAGTCAGTAGCTTCAAACATTTCTGGTATATGAATAACATGATGTTTTTCAATGGCAAAAATCAATGAATATTGTAAATGCACAAACAGTAATTTCTCCGCATTGCAAGGTGCAATTCTGAAATTTTTTGCTTTTTCCTGCTCCTCTTAGCATGATAAAGAAGATTCAAAGAGAGTGAGATGCCAGCTCCTTTCATTCAGTCAGTAGCTTCAATCATTTCTGGACGTTTTTCAATGGCAAAAATCAATGAATATTGTAAATGCACAAACAGTAATTTCTCCGCATTGCAAGGTGCAATTCTGAAATTTTTTGCTTTTTCCTGCTCCTCTTAGCATGATAAAGAAGATTCAAAGAGAGTGAGATGTCAGCTCCTTTCATTCAGTCAGTAGCTTCAAACATTTCTGGTATATGAATAACATGATGTTTTTCAATGGCAAAAATCAATGAATATTGTAAATGCACAAACAGTAATTTCTCCGCATTGCAAGGTGCAATTCTGAAATTTTTTGCTTTTTCCTGCTCCTCTTAGCATGATAAAGAAGATTCAAAGAGAGTGAGATGTCAGCTCCTTTCATTCAGTCAGTAGCTTCAAACATTTCTGGTATATGAATAACATGATGTTTTTCAATGGCAAAAATCAATGAATATTGTAAATGCACAAACAGTAATTTCTCCGCATTGCAAGGTGCAATTCTGAAATTTTTTGCTTTTTCCTGCTCCTCTTAGCATGATAAAGAAGATTCAAAGAGAGTGAGATGCCAGCTCCTTTCGTTCAGTCAGTAGCTTCAATCATTTCTGGACGTTTTTCAATGGCAAAAATCATTGAATATTATAAATGCACAAACAGTAATTTCTCCGCATTGCAAGGTGCAATTCTGAAATTTTTTGCTTTTTCCCGCTCCTCTTAGCATGATAAAGAAGATTCAAAGAGAGTGAGGTGCCAGCTCCTTTCATTCAGTCAGTAGCTTCAAACATTTCTGGTATATGAATAACATGTTTTTCAATGGCAAAAATCAATGAATATTGTAAATGCACAAACAGTAATTTCTCCGCATTGCAAGGTGCAATTCTGAAATTTTTTGCTTTTTCCTGCTCCTCTTAGCATGATAAAGAAGATTCAAAGAGAGTGAGATGCCAGCTCCTTTCATTCAGTCAGTAGCTTCAATCATTTCTGGACGTTTTTCAATGGCAAAAATCAATGAATATTGTAAATGCACAAACAGTAATTTCTCCGCATTGCAAGGTGCAATTCTGAAATTTTTTGCTTTTTCCTGCTCCTCTTAGCATGATAAAGAAGATTCAAAGAGAGTGAGATGTCAGCTCCTTTCATTCAGTCAGTAGCTTCAAACATTTCTGGTATATGAATAACGATGTTTTTCAATGGCAAAAATCAATGAATATTGTAAATGCACAAACAGTAATTTCTCCGCATTGCAAGGTGCAATTCTGAAATTTTTTGCTTTTTCCTGCTCCTCTTAGCATGATAAAGAAGATTCAAAGAGAGTGAGATGCCAGCTCCTTTCATTCAGTCAGTAGCTTCAATCATTTCTGGATGTTTTTCAATGGCAAAAATCAATGAATATTGTAAATGCACAAACAGTAATTTCTCCGCATTGCAAGGTGCAATTCTGAAATTTTTTGCTTTTTCCTGCTCCTCTTAGCATGATAAAGAAGATTCAAAGAGAGTGAGATGCCAGCTCCTTTCGTTCAGTCAGTAGCTTCAATCATTTCTGGACGTTTTTCAATGGCAAAAATCATTGAATATTATAAATGCACAAACAGTAATTTCTCCGCATTGCAAGGTGCAATTCTGAAATTTTTTACTTTTTCCTGCTCCTCTTAGCATGATAAAGAAGATTCAAAGAGAGTGAGATGCCAGCTCCTTTCATTCAGTCAGTAGCTTCAAACATTTCTGGTATATGAATAACATGATGTTTTTCAATGGCAAAAATCAATGAATATTGTAAATGCACAAACAGTAATTTCTCCGCATTGCAAGGTGCAAGTCTGAAATTTTTTGCTTTTTCCTGCTCCTCTTAGCATGATAAAGAAGATTCAAAGAGAGTGAGATGCCAGCTACTTTCATTCAGTCAGTAGCTTCAATCATTTCTGGACGTTTTTCAATGGTAAAAATCAATGAATATTGTAAATGCACAAACAGTAATTTCTCCACATTGCAAGGTGCAATTCTGAAATTGTTTGCTTTTTCCTGCTCCTCTTAGCATGATAAAGAAGATTCAAAGAGAGTGAGATGCCAGCTCCTTTCATTCAGTCAGTAGTTTCAAACATTTCTGGTATATGAATAACATGATGTTTTTCAATGGCAAAAATCAATGAATATTGTAAATGCACAAACAGTAATTTCTCCGCATTGCAAGGTGCAAGTCTGAAATTTTTTGCTTTTTCCTGCTCCTCTTAGCATGATAAAGAAGATTCAAAGAGAGTGAGATGCCAGCTACTTTCATTCAGTCAGTAGCTTCAATCATTTCTGGACGTTTTTCAATGGTAAAAATCAATGAATATTGTAAATGCACAAACAGTAATTTCTCCGCATTGCAAGGTGCAATTCTGAAATTTTTTGCTTTTTCCTGCTCCTCTTAGCATGATAAAGAAGATTCAAAGAGAGTGAGATGTCAGCTCCTTTCATTCAGTCAGTAGCTTCAAACATTTCTGGTATATGAATAACATGATGTTTTTCAATGGCAAAAATCAATGAATATTGTAAATGCACAAACAGTAATTTCTCCGCATTGCAAGGTGCAATTCTGAAATTTTTTGCTTTTTCCTGCTCCTCTTAGCATGATAAAGAAGATTCAAAGAGAGTGAGATGCCAGCTCCTTTCGTTCAGTCAGTAGCTTCAATCATTTCTGGACGTTTTTCAATGGCAAAAATCATTGAATATTATAAATGCACAAACAGTAATTTCTCCGCATTGCAAGGTGCAATTCTGAAATTTTTTGCTTTTTCCCGCTCCTCTTAGCATGATAAAGAAGATTCAATGAGAGTGAGGTGCCAGCTCCTTTCATTCAGTCAGTAGCTTCAAACATTTCTGGTATATGAATAACATGTTTTTCAATGGCAAAAATCAATGAATATTGTAAATGCACAAACAGTAATTTCTCCGCATTGCAAGGTGCAATTCTGAAATTTTTTGCTTTTTCCTGCTCCTCTTAGCATGATAAAGAAGATTCAAAGAGAGTGAGATGCCAGCTCCTTTCATTCAGTCAGTAGCTTCAATCATTTCTGGACGTTTTTCAATGGCAAAAATCAATGAATATTGTAAATGCACAAACAGTAATTTCTCCGCATTGCAAGGTGCAATTCTGAAATTTTTTGCTTTTTCCTGCTCCTCTTAGCATGATAAAGAAGATTCAAAGAGAGTGAGATGTCAGCTCCTTTCATTCAGTCAGTAGCTTCAAACATTTCTGGTATATGAATAACATGATGTTTTTCAATGGCAAAAATCAATGAATATTGTAAATGCACAAACAGTAATTTCTCCGCATTGCAAGGTGCAATTCTGAAATTTTTTGCTTTTTCCTGCTCCTCTTAGCATGATAAAGAAGATTCAAAGAGAGTGAGATGCCAGCTCCTTTCATTCAGTCAGTAGCTTCAATCATTTCTGGATGTTTTTCAATGGCAAAAATCAATGAATATTGTAAATGCACAAACAGTAATTTCTCCGCATTGCAAGGTGCAATTCTGAAATTTTTTGCTTTTTCCTGCTCCTCTTAGCATGATAAAGAAGATTCAGAGTGAGATGCCAGCTCCTTTCGTTCAGTCAGTAGCTTCAATCATTTCTGGACGTTTTTCAATGGCAAAAATCATTGAATATTATAAATGCACAAACAGTAATTTCTCCGCATTGCAAGGTGCAATTCTGAAATTTTTTACTTTTTCCTGCTCCTCTTAGCATGATAAAGAAGATTCAAAGAGAGTGAGATGCCAGCTCCTTTCATTCAGTCAGTAGCTTCAAACATTTCTGGTATATGAATAACATGATGTTTTTCAATGGCAAAAATCAATGAATATTGTAAATGCACAAACAGTAATTTCTCCGCATTGCAAGGTGCAAGTCTGAAATTTTTTGCTTTTTCCTGCTCCTCTTAGCATGATAAAGAAGATTCAAAGAGAGTGAGATGCCAGCTCCTTTCATTCAGTCAGTAGCTTCAATCATTTCTGGATGTTTTTCAATGGCAAAAATCAATGAATATTGTAAATGCACAAACAGTAATTTCTCCGCATTGCAAGGTGCAATTCTGAAATTTTTTGCTTTTTCCTGCTCCTCTTAGCATGATAAAGAAGATTCAAAGAGAGTGAGATGCCAGCTCCTTTCGTTCAGTCAGTAGCTTCAATCATTTCTGGACGTTTTTCAATGGCAAAAATCATTGAATATTATAAATGCACAAACAGTAATTTCTCCGCATTGCAAGGTGCAATTCTGAAATTTTTTACTTTTTCCTGCTCCTCTTAGCATGATAAAGAAGATTCAAAGAGAGTGAGATGCCAGCTCCTTTCATTCAGTCAGTAGCTTCAAACATTTCTGGTATATGAATAACATGATGTTTTTCAATGGCAAAAATCAATGAATATTGTAAATGCACAAACAGTAATTTCTCCGCATTGCAAGGTGCAAGTCTGAAATTTTTTGCTTTTTCCTGCTCCTCTTAGCATGATAAAGAAGATTCAAAGAGAGTGAGATGCCAGCTACTTTCATTCAGTCAGTAGCTTCAATCATTTCTGGACGTTTTTCAATGGTAAAAATCAATGAATATTGTAAATGCACAAACAGTAATTTCTCCACATTGCAAGGTGCAATTCTGAAATTGTTTGCTTTTTCCTGCTCCTCTTAGCATGATAAAGAAGATTCAAAGAGAGTGAGATGCCAGCTCCTTTCATTCAGTCAGTAGCTTCAAACATTTCTGGTATATGAATAACATGATGTTTTTCAATGGCAAAAATCAATGAATATTGTAAATACACAAACAGTAATTTCTCCGCATTGCAAGGTGCAAGTCTGAAATTTTTTGCTTTTTCCTGCTCCTCTTAGCATGATAAAGAAGATTCAAAGAGAGTGAGATGCCAGCTACTTTCATTCAGTCAGTAGCTTCAATCATTTCTGGACGTTTTTCAATGGTAAAAATCAATGAATATTGTAAATGCACAAACAGTAATTTCTCCGCATTGCAAGGTGCAATTCTGAAATTTTTTGCTTTTTCCTGCTCCTCTTAGCATGATAAAGAAGATTCAAAGAGAGTGAGATGTCAGCTCCTTTCATTCAGTCAGTAGCTTCAAACATTTCTGGTATATGAATAACATGATGTTTTTCAATGGCAAAAATCAATGAATATTGTAAATGCACAAACAGTAATTTCTCCGCATTGCAAGGTGCAATTCTGAAATTTTTTGCTTTTTCCTGCTCCTCTTAGCATGATAAAGAAGATTCAAAGAGAGTGAGATGCCAGCTCCTTTCGTTCAGTCAGTAGCTTCAATCATTTCTGGACGTTTTTCAATGGCAAAAATCATTGAATATTATAAATGCACAAACAGTAATTTCTCCGCATTGCAAGGTGCAATTCTGAAATTTTTTGCTTTTTCCCGCTCCTCTTAGCATGATAAAGAAGATTCAATGAGGGTGAGGTGCCAGCTCCTTTCATTCAGTCAGTAGCTTCAAACATTTCTGGTATATGAATAACATGTTTTTCAATGGCAAAAATCAATGAATATTGTAAATGCACAAACAGTAATTTCTCCGCATTGCAAGGTGCAATTCTGAAATTTTTTGCTTTTTCCTGCTCCTCTTAGCATGATAAAGAAGATTCAAAGAGAGTGAGATGCCAGCTCCTTTCATTCAGTCAGTAGCTTCAATCATTTCTGGACGTTTTTCAATGGCAAAAATCAATGAATATTGTAAATGCACAAACAGTAATTTCTCCGCATTGCAAGGTGCAATTCTGAAATTTTTTGCTTTTTCCTGCTCCTCTTAGCATGATAAAGAAGATTCAAAGAGAGTGAGATGTCAGCTCCTTTCATTCAGTCAGTAGCTTCAAACATTTCTGGTATATGAATAACATGATGTTTTTCAATGGCAAAAATCAATGAATATTGTAAATGCACAAACAGTAATTTCTCCGCATTGCAAGGTGCAATTCTGAAATTTTTTGCTTTTTCCTGCTCCTCTTAGCATGATAAAGAAGATTCAAAGAGAGTGAGATGCCAGCTCCTTTCATTCAGTCAGTAGCTTCAATCATTTCTGGATGTTTTTCAATGGCAAAAATCAATGAATATTGTAAATGCACAAACAGTAATTTCTCCGCATTGCAAGGTGCAATTCTGAAATTTTTTGCTTTTTCCTGCTCCTCTTAGCATGATAAAGAAGATTCAGAGTGAGATGCCAGCTCCTTTCGTTCAGTCAGTAGCTTCAATCATTTCTGGACGTTTTTCAATGGCAAAAATCATTGAATATTATAAATGCACAAACAGTAATTTCTCCGCATTGCAAGGTGCAATTCTGAAATTTTTTACTTTTTCCTGCTCCTCTTAGCATGATAAAGAAGATTCAAAGAGAGTGAGATGCCAGCTCCTTTCATTCAGTCAGTAGCTTCAAACATTTCTGGTATATGAATAACATGATGTTTTTCAATGGCAAAAATCAATGAATATTGTAAATGCACAAACAGTAATTTCTCCGCATTGCAAGGTGCAAGTCTGAAATTTTTTGCTTTTTCCTGCTCCTCTTAGCATGATAAAGAAGATTCAAAGAGAGTGAGATGCCAGCTACTTTCATTCAGTCAGTAGCTTCAATCATTTCTGGACGTTTTTCAATGGTAAAAATCAATGAATATTGTAAATGCACAAACAGTAATTTCTCCACATTGCAAGGTGCAATTCTGAAATTGTTTGCTTTTTCCTGCTCCTCTTAGCATGATAAAGAAGATTCAAAGAGAGTGAGATGCCAGCTCCTTTCATTCAGTCAGTAGCTTCAAACATTTCTGGTATATGAATAACATGATGTTTTTCAATGGCAAAAATCAATGAATATTGTAAATGCACAAACAGTAATTTCTCCGCATTGCAAGGTGCAATTCTGAAATTTTTTGCTTTTTCCTGCTCCTCTTAGCATGATAAAGAAGATTCAAAGAGAGTGAGATGCCAGCTCCTTTCATTCAGTCAGTAGCTTCAAACATTTCTGGTATATGAATAACATGATGTTTTTCAATGGCAAAAATCAATGAATATTGTAAATGCACAAACAGTAATTTCTCCGCATTGCAAGGTGCAAGTCTGAAATTTTTTGCTTTTTCCTGCTCCTCTTAGCATGATAAAGAAGATTCAAAGAGAGTGAGATGCCAGCTACTTTCATTCAGTCAGTAGCTTCAATCATTTCTGGACGTTTTTCAATCGTAAAAATCAATGAATATTGTAAATGCACAAACAGTAATTTCTCCACATTGCAAGGTGCAATTCTGAAATTTTTTGCTTTTTCCTGCTCCTCTTAGCATGATAAAGAAGATTCAAAGAGAGTGAGATGCCAGCTCCTTTCATTCAGTCAGTAGCTTCAAACATTTCTGGTATATGAATAACATGATGTTTTTCAATGGCAAAAATCAATGAATATTGTAAATGCACAAACAGTAATTTCTCCGCATTGCAAGGTGCAATTCTGAAATTTTTTGCTTTTTCCTGCTCCTCTTAGCATGATAAAGAAGATTCAAAGAGAGTGAGATGCCAGCTCTTTTCATTCAGTCAGTAGCTTCAATCATTTCTGGATGTTTTTCAATGGCAAAAATCAATGAATATTGTAAATGCACAAACAGTAATTTCTCCGCATTGCAAGGTGCAATTCTGAAATCTTTTGCTTTTTCCTGCTCCTCTTAGCATGATAAAGAAGATTCAAAGAGAGTGTGATGTCAGCTCCTTTCATTCAGTCAGTAGCTTCAAACATTTCTGGTATATGAATAACATGATGTTTTTCAATGGCAAAAATCAATGAATATTGTAAATGCACAAACAGTAATTTCTCCGCATTGCAAGGTGCAATTCTGAAATTTTTTGCTTTTTCCTGCTCCTCTTAGCATGATAAAGAAGATTCAAAGAGAGTGAGATGCCAGCTCCTTTCATTCAGTCAGTAGCTTCAATCATTTCTGGATGTTTTTCAATGGCAAAAATCAATGAATATTGTAAATGTACAAACAGTAATTTCTCCGCATTGCAAGGTGCAATTCTGAAATTTTTTGCTTTTTCCTGCTCCTCTTAGCATGATAAAGAAGATTCAAAGAGAGTGAGATGCCAGCTCCTTTCATTCAGTCAGTAGCTTCAAACATTTCTGGTATATGAATAACATGATGTTTTTCAATGGCAAAAATCAATGAATATTGTAAATGCACAAACAGTAATTTCTCCGCATTGCAAGGTGCAAGTCTGAAATTTTTTGCTTTTTCCTGCTCCTCTTAGCATGATAAAGAAGATTCAAAGAGAGTGAGATGCCAGCTACTTTCATTCAGTCAGTAGCTTCAATCATTTCTGGACGTTTTTCAATGGTAAAAATCAATGAATATTGTAAATGCACAAACAGTAATTTCTCCACATTGCAAGGTGCAATTCTGAAATTTTTTGCTTTTTCCTGCTCCTCTTAGCATGATAAAGAAGATTCAAAGAGAGTGAGATGCCAGCTCCTTTCATTCAGTCAGTAGCTTCAAACATTTCTGGTATATGAATAACATGATGTTTTTCAATGGCAAAAATCAATGAATATTGTAAATGCACAAACAGTAATTTCTCCGCATTGCAAGGTGCAATTCTGAAATTTTTTGCTTTTTCCTGCTCCTCTTAGCATGATAAAGAAGATTCAAAGAGAGTGAGATGCCAGCTCCTTTCATTCAGTCAGTAGCTTCAATCATTTCTGGATGTTTTTCAATGGCAAAAATCAATGAATATTGTAAATGCACAAACTGTAATTTCTCCGCATTGCAAGGTGCAATTCTGAAATTTTTTGCTTTTTCCTGCTCCTCTTAGCATGATAAAGAAGATTCAAAGAGAGTGAGATGCCAGCTCCTTTCATTCAGTCAGTAGCTTCAATCATTTCTGGACGTTTTTCAGTGGCAAAAATCAATGAATATTGTAAATGCACAAACAGTAATTTCTCCGCATTGCAAGGTGCAATTCTGAAATTTTTTGCTTTTTCCTGCTCCTCTTAGCATGATAAAGAAGATTCAAAGAGAGTGAGATGCCAGCTCCTTTCATTCAGTCAGTACCTTCAATCATTTCTGGACGTTTTTCAATGGCAAAAATCAATGAATATTGTAAATGCACAAACAGTAATTTCTCCGCATTGCAAGGTGCAATTCTGAAATTTTTTGCTTTTTCCCGCTCCTCTTAGCATGATAAAGAAGATTCAAAGAGAGTGAGGTGCCAGCTCCTTTCATTCAGTCAGTAGCTTCAAACATTTCTGGTATATGAATAACATGTTTTTCAATGGCAAAAATCAATGAATATTGTAAATGCACAAACAGTAATTTCTCTGCATTGCAAGGTGCAATTCTGAAATTTTTTGATTTTTCTTGCTCCTCTTAGCATGATAAAGAAGATTCAAAGAGAGTGAGATGCCAGCTCCTTTCATTCAGTCAGTAGCTTCAATCATTTCTGGACATTTTTCAATGGCAAAAATTAATGAAGATTGTAAATGCACAAACAGTAATTTCTCCGCATTGCAAGGTGCAATTCTGAAATTTTTTGCTTTTTCCTGCTCCTCTTAGCATGATAAAGAAGATTCAAAGAGAGTGAGATGCCAGCTCCTTTCATTCAGTCAGTAGCTTCAATCATTTCTGGACGTTTTTCAATGGCAAAAATCAATGAATATTGTAAATGCACAAACAGTAATTTCTCCGCATTGCAAGGTGCAATTCTGAAATTTTTTGCTTTTTCCTGCTCCTCTTAGCATGATAAAGAAGATTCAAAGAGAGTGAGATGCCAGCTCCTTTCATTCAGTCAGTAGCTTCAAACATTTCTGGTATATGAATAACATGATGTTTTTCAATGGCAAAAATCAATGAATATTGTAAATGCACAAACAGTAATTTCTCCGCATTGCAAGGTGCAAGTCTGAAATTTTTTGCTTTTTCCTGCTCCTCTTAGCATGATAAAGAAGATTCAAAGAGAGTGAGATGCCAGTTACTTTCATTCAGTCAGTAGCTTCAATCATTTCTGGACGTTTTTCAATGGTAAAAATCAATGAATATTGTAAATGCACAAACAGTAATTTCTCCACATTGCAAGGTGCAATTCTGAAATTTTTTGCTTTTTCCTGCTCCTCTTAGCATGATAAAGAAGATTGAAAGAGAGTGAGATGCCAGCTCCTTTCATTCAGTCAGTAGCTTCAAACATTTCTGGTATATGAATAACATGATGTTTTTCAATGGCAAAAATCAATGAATATTGTAAATGCACAAACAGTAATTTCTCCGCATTGCAAGGTGCAATTCTGAAATTTTTTGCTTTTTCCTGCTCCTCTTAGCATGATAAAGAAGATTCAAAGAGAGTGAGATGCCAGCTCCTTTCATTCAGTCAGTAGCTTCAAACATTTCTGGTATATGAATAACATGATGTTTTTCAATGGCAAAAATCAATGAATATTGTAAATGCACAAACAGTAATTTCTCCGCATTGCAACGTGCAATTCTACCAGAAATGTTTGAAGCTACTGACTGAATGAAAGGAGCTGGCATCTCACTCTCTTTGAATCTTCTTTATCATGCTAGGATTAACAGGAAAAAGCAAAAAATTTCAGAATTGCACCTTGCAATGTGGAGATATTACTGTTTGTGCATTTACAATATTCATTGATTTTTGCCATTGAAAAACATGTTTTTCATATACCAGAAATGTTTGAAGCTACTGACTGAATGAAAGGAGCTGGCATCTCACTCTCTTTGAATCTTCTTTATCATGCTAGGATTAACAGGAAAAAGCTAAAAATTTCAGAATTGCACCGTGCAATGTGGAGATATTACTGTTTGTGCATTTACAATATTCATTGATTTTTGCCATTGAAAAACATGTTTTTCATATACCAGAAATGTTTGAAGCTACTGACTGAATGAAAGGAGCTGGCATCTCACTCTCTTTGAATCTTCTTTATCATGCTAGGATTAGCAGGAAAAAGCAAAAAATTTCAGAATTGCACCTTGCAATGTGGAGATATTACTGTTTGTGCATTTACAATATTCATTGATTTTTGCCATTGAAAAACATGTTTTTCATATACCAGAAATGTTTGAAGCTACTGACTGAATGAAAGGAGCTGGCATCTCACTCTCTTTGAATCTTCTTTATCATGCTAGGATTAACAGGAAAAAGCTTAAAATTTCAGAATTGCACCGTGCAATGTGGAGATATTACTGTTTGTGCATTTACAATATTCATTGATTTTTGCCATTGAAAAACATGTTTTTCATATACCAGAAATGTTTGAAGCTACTGACTGAATGAAAGGAGCTGGCATCTCACTCTCTTTGAATCTTCTTTATCATGCTAGGATTAGCAGGAAAAAGCAAAAAATTTCAGAATTGCACCTTGCAATGTGGAGATATTACTGTTTGTGCATTTACAATATTCATTGATTTTTGCCATTGAAAAACATGTTTTTCATATACCAGAAATGTTTGAAGCTACTGACTGAATGAAAGGAGCTGGCATCTCACTCTCTTTGAATCTTCTTTATCATGCTAGGATTAACAGGAAAAAGCAAAAAATTTCAGAATTGCACCTTGCAATGTGAAGATATTACTGTTTGTGCATTTACAATATTCATTGATTTTTGCCATTGAAAAACGTCCAGAAATGTTTGAAGCTACTGACTGAATGAAAGGAGCTGGCATCTCACTCTCTTTGAATCTTCTTTATCATGCTAGGATTAGCAGGAAAAAGCAAAAAATTTCAGAATTGCACCGTGCAATGTGGAGATATTACTGTTTGTGCATTTACAATATTCATTGATTTTTGCCATTGAAAAACATGTTTTTCATATACCAGAAATGTTTGAAGCTACTGACTGATTGAAAGGAGCTGGCATCTCACTCTCTTTGAATCTTCTTTATCATGCTAGGATTAGCAGGAAAAAGCAAAAAATTTCAGAATTGCACCTTGCAATGTGGAGATATTACTGTTTGTGCATTTACAATATTCATTGATTTTTGCCATTGAAAAACATGTTTTTCATATACCAGAAATGTTTGAAGCTACTGACTGAATGAAAGGAGCTGGCATCTCACTCTCTTTGAATCTTCTTTATCATGCTAGGATTAACAGGAAAAAGCAAAAAATTTCAGAATTGCACCTTGCAATGTGGAGATATTACTGTTTGTGCATTTACAATATTCATTGATTTTTGCCATTGAAAAACATGTTTTTCATATACCAGAAATGTTTGAAGCTACTGACTGAATGAAAGGAGCTGGCATATCACTCTCTTTGAATCTTCTTTATCATGCTAGGATTAACAGGAAAAAGCAAAAAATTTCAGAATTGCACCTTGCAATGTGGAGATATTACTGTTTGTGCATTTACAATATTCATTGATTTTTGCCATTGAAAAACGTCCAGAAATGTTTGAAGCTACTGACTGAATGAAAGGAGCTGGCATCTCACTCTCTTTGAATCTTCTTTATCATGCTAGGATTAACAGGAAAAAGCTAAAAATTTCAGAATTGCACCGTGCAATGTGGAGATATTACTGTTTGTGCATTTACAATATTCATTGATTTTTGCCATTGAAAAACATGTTTTTCATATACCAGAAATGTTTGAAGCTACTGACTGAATGCAAGGAGCTGGCATCTCACTCTCTTTGAATCTTCTTTATCATGCTAGGATTAGCAGGAAAAAGCAAAAAATTTCAGAATTGCACCTTGCAATGTGGAGATATTACTGTTTGTGCATTTACAATATTCATTGATTTTTGCCATTGAAAAACATGTTTTTCATATACCAGAAATGTTTGAAGCTACTGACTGAATGAAAGGAGCTGGCATCTCACTCTCTTTGAATCTTCTTTATCATGCTAGGATTAACAGGAAAAAGCTAAAAATTTCAGAATTGCACCGTGCAATGTGGAGATATTACTGTTTGTGCATTTACAATATTCATTTATTTTTGCCATTGAAAAACATGTTTTTCATATACCAGAAATGTTTGAAGCTACTGACTGAATGAAAGGAGCTGGCATCTCACTCTCTTTGAATCTTCTTTATCATGCTAGGATTAACAGGAAAAAGCTAAAAATTTCAGAATTGCACCGTGCAATGTGGAGATATTACTGTTTGTGCATTTACAATATTCATTGATTTTTGCCATTGAAAAACATGTTTTTCATATACCAGAAATGTTTGAAGCTACTGACTGAATGAAAGGAGCTGGCATCTCACTCTCTTTGAATCTTCTTTATCATGCTAGGATTAGCAGGAAAAAGCAAAAAATTTCAGAATTGCACCTTGCAATGTGGAGATATTACTGTTTGTGCATTTACAATATTCATTGATTTTTGCCATTGAAAAACGTCCAGAAATGTTTGAAGCTACTGACTGAATGAAAGGAGCTGGCATCTCACTCTCTTTGAATCTTCTTTATCATGCTAGGATTAGCAGGAAAAAGCAAAAAATTTCAGAATTGCACCTTGCAATGTGGAGATATTACTGTTTGTGCATTTACAATATTCATTGATTTTTGCCATTGAAAAACATGTTTTTCATATACCAGAAATGTTTGAAGCTACTGACTGAATGAAAGGAGCTGGCATCTCACTCTGAATCTTCTTTATCATGCTAGGATTAGCAGGAAAAAGCAAACAATTTCAGAATTGCACCTTGCAATGTGGAGATATTACTGTTTGTGCATTTACAATATTCATTGATTTTTGCCATTGAAAAACATGTTTTTCATATACCAGAAATGTTTGAAGCTACTGACTGAATGAAAGGAGCTGGCATCTCACTCTCTTTGAATCTTCTTTATCATGCTAGGATTAACAGGAAAAAGCTAAAAATTTCAGAATTGCACCGTGCAATGTGGAGATATTACTGTTTGTGCATTTACAATATTCATTGATTTTTGCCATTGAAAAACATGTTTTTCATATACCAGAAATGTTTGAAGCTACTGACTGAATGAAAGGAGCTGGCATCTCACTCTCTTTGAATCTTCTTTATCATGCTAGGATTAGCAGGATAAAGCAAAAAATTTCAGAATTGCACCTTGCAATGTGGAGATATTACTGTTTGTGCATTTACAATATTCATTGATTTTTGCCATTGAAAAACATGTTTTTCATATACCAGAAATGTTTGAAGCTACTGACTGAATGAAAGGAGCTGGCATCTCACTCTCTTTGAATCTTCTTTATCATGCTAGGATTAACAGGAAAAAGCAAAAAATTTCAGAATTGCACCTTGCAATGTGGAGATATTACTGTTTGTGCATTTACAATATTCATTGATTTTTGCCATTGAAAAACGTCCAGAAATGTTTGAAGCTACTGACTGAATGAAAGGAGCTGGCATCTCACTCTCTTTGAATCTTCTTTATCATGCTAGGATTAGCAGGAAAAAGCAAAAAATTTCAGAATTGCACCGTGCAATGTGGAGATATTACTGTTTGTGCATTTACAATATTCATTGATTTTTGCCATTGAAAAACATGTTTTTCATATACCAGAAATGTTTGAAGCTACTGACTGATTGAAAGGAGCTGGCATCTCACTCTCTTTGAATCTTCTTTATCATGCTAGGATTAGCAGGAAAAAGCAAAAAATTTCAGAATTGCACCTTGCAATGTGGAGATATTACTGTTTGTGCATTTACAATATTCATTGATTTTTGCCACTGAAAAACGTTTTTCATATACCAGAAATGTTTGAAGCTACTGACTGAATGAAAGGAGCTGGCATCTCACTCTGAATCTTCTTTATCATGCTAGGATTAGCAGGAAAAAGCAAACAATTTCAGAATTGCACCTTGCAATGTGGAGATATTACTGTTTGTGCATTTACAATATTCATTGATTTTTGCCATTGAAAAACATGTTTTTCATATACCAGAAATGTTTGAAGCTACTGACTGAATGAAAGGAGCTGGCATCTCACTCTCTTTGAATCTTCTTTATCATGCTAGGATTAACAGGAAAAAGCTAAAAATTTCAGAATTGCACCGTGCAATGTGGAGATATTACTGTTTGTGCATTTACAATATTCATTGATTTTTGCCGTTGAAAAACATGTTTTTCATATACCAGAAATGTTTGAAGCTACTGACTGATTGAAAGGAGCTGGCATCTCACTCTCTTTGAATCTTCTTTATCATGCTAGGATTAGCAGGAAAAAGCAAAAAATTTCAGAATTGCACCTTGCAATGTGGAGATATTACTGTTTGTGCATTTACAATATTCATTGATTTTTGCCATTGAAAAACATGTTTTTCATATACCAGAAATGTTTGAAGCTACTGACTGAATGAAAGGAGCTGGCATCTCACTCTCTTTGAATCTTCTTTATCATGCTAGGATTAACAGGAAAAAGCAAAAAATTTCAGAATTGCACCTTGCAATGTGGAGATATTACTGTTTGTGCATTTACAATATTCATTGATTTTTGCCATTGAAAAACATGTTTTTCATATACCAGAAATGTTTGAAGCTACTGACTGAATGAAAGGAGCTGGCATCTCACTCTCTTTGAATCTTCTTTATCATGCTAGGATTAACAGGAAAAAGCAAAAAATTTCAGAATTGCACCTTGCAATGTGGAGATATTACTGTTTGTGCATTTACAATATTCATTGATTTTTGCCATTGAAAAACATGTTTTTCATATACCAGAAATGTTTGAAGCTACTGACTGAATGAAAGGAGCTGGCATCTCACTCTCTTTGAATCTTCTTTATCATGCTAGGATTAACAGGAAAAAGCTAAAAATTTCAGAATTGCACCGTGCAATGTGGAGATATTACTGTTTGTGCATTTACAATATTCATTGATTTTTGCCATTGAAAAACATGTTTTTCATATACCAGAAATGTTTGAAGCTACTGACTGAATGAAAGGAGCTGGCATCTCACTCTCTTTGAATCTTCTTTATCATGCTAGGATTAGCAGGAAAAAGCAAAAAATTTCAGAATTGCACCTTGCAATGTGGAGATATTACTGTTTGTGCATTTACAATATTCATTGATTTTTGCCATTGAAAAACATGTTTTTCATATACCAGAAATGTTTGAAGCTACTGACTGAATGAAAGGAGCTGGCATCTCACTCTCTTTGAATCTTCTTTATCATGCTAGGATTAACAGGAAAAAGCTAAAAATTTCAGAATTGCACCGTGCAATGTGGAGATATTACTGTTTGTGCATTTACAATATTCATTGATTTTTGCCATTGAAAAACATGTTTTTCATATACCAGAAATGTTTGAAGCTACTGACTGATTGAAAGGAGCTGGCATCTCACTCTCTTTGAATCTTCTTTATCATGCTAGGATTAGCAGGAAAAAGCAAAAAATTTCAGAATTGCACCTTGCAATGTGGAGATATTACTGTTTGTGCATTTACAATATTCATTGATTTTTGCCATTGAAAAACATGTTTTTCATATACCAGAAATGTTTGAAGCTACTGACTGAATGAAAGGAGCTGGCATATCACTCTCTTTGAATCTTCTTTATCATGCTAGGATTAACAGGAAAAAGCAAAAAATTTCAGAATTGCACCTTGCAATGTGGAGATATTACTGTTTGTGCATTTACAATATTCATTGATTTTTGCCATTGAAAAACGTCCAGAAATGTTTGAAGCTACTGACTGAATGAAAGGAGCTGGCATCTCACTCTCTTTGAATCTTCTTTATCATGCTAGGATTAACAGGAAAAAGCTAAAAATTTCAGAATTGCACCGTGCAATGTGGAGATATTACTGTTTGTGCATTTACAATATTCATTGATTTTTGCCATTGAAAAACATGTTTTTCATATACCAGAAATGTTTGAAGCTACTGACTGAATGCAAGGAGCTGGCATCTCACTCTCTTTGAATCTTCTTTATCATGCTAGGATTAGCAGGAAAAAGCAAAAAATTTCAGAATTGCACCTTGCAATGTGGAGATATTACTGTTTGTGCATTTACAATATTCATTGATTTTTGCCATTGAAAAACATGTTTTTCATATACCAGAAATGTTTGAAGCTACTGACTGAATGAAAGGAGCTGGCATCTCACTCTCTTTGAATCTTCTTTATCATGCTAGGATTAACAGGAAAAAGCTAAAAATTTCAGAATTGCACCGTGCAATGTGGAGATATTACTGTTTGTGCATTTACAATATTCATTGATTTTTGCCATTGAAAAACATGTTTTTCATATACCAGAAATGTTTGAAGCTACTGACTGAATGAAAGGAGCTGGCATCTCACTCTCTTTGAATCTTCTTTATCATGCTAGGATTAACAGGAAAAAGCTAAAAATTTCAGAATTGCACCGTGCAATGTGGAGATATTACTGTTTGTGCATTTACAATATTCATTGATTTTTGCCATTGAAAAACATGTTTTTCATATACCAGAAATGTTTGAAGCTACTGACTGAATGAAAGGAGCTGGCATCTCACTCTCTTTGAATCTTCTTTATCATGCTAGGATTAGCAGGAAAAAGCAAAAAATTTCAGAATTGCACCTTGCAATGTGGAGATATTACTGTTTGTGCATTTACAATATTCATTGATTTTTGCCATTGAAAAACGTCCAGAAATGTTTGAAGCTACTGACTGAATGAAAGGAGCTGGCATCTCACTCTCTTTGAATCTTCTTTATCATGCTAGGATTAACAGGAAAAAGCTAAAAATTTCAGAATTGCACCGTGCAATGTGGAGATATTACTGTTTGTGCATTTACAATATTCATTGATTTTTGCCATTGAAAAACATGTTTTTCATATACCAGAAATGTTTGAAGCTACTGACTGAATGCAAGGAGCTGGCATCTCACTCTCTTTGAATCTTCTTTATCATGCTAGGATTAGCAGGAAAAAGCAAAAAATTTCAGAATTGCACCTTGCAATGTGGAGATATTACTGTTTGTGCATTTACAATATTCATTGATTTTTGCCATTGAAAAACATGTTTTTCATATACCAGAAATGTTTGAAGCTACTGACTGAATGAAAGGAGCTGGCATCTCACTCTCTTTGAATCTTCTTTATCATGCTAGGATTAACAGGAAAAAGCTAAAAATTTCAGAATTGCACCGTGCAATGTGGAGATATTACTGTTTGTGCATTTACAATATTCATTGATTTTTGCCATTGAAAAACATGTTTTTCATATACCAGAAATGTTTGAAGCTACTGACTGAATGAAAGGAGCTGGCATCTCACTCTCTTTGAATCTTCTTTATCATGCTAGGATTAACAGGAAAAAGCTAAAAATTTCAGAATTGCACCGTGCAATGTGGAGATATTACTGTTTGTGCATTTACAATATTCATTGATTTTTGCCATTGAAAAACATGTTTTTCATATACCAGAAATGTTTGAAGCTACTGACTGAATGAAAGGAGCTGGCATCTCACTCTCTTTGAATCTTCTTTATCATGCTAGGATTAGCAGGAAAAAGCAAAAAATTTCAGAATTGCACCTTGCAATGTGGAGATATTACTGTTTGTGCATTTACAATATTCATTGATTTTTGCCATTGAAAAACGTCCAGAAATGTTTGAAGCTACTGACTGAATGAAAGGAGCTGGCATCTCACTCTCTTTGAATCTTCTTTATCATGCTAGGATTAGCAGGAAAAAGCAAAAAATTTCAGAATTGCACCTTGCAATGTGGAGATATTACTGTTTGTGCATTTACAATATTCATTGATTTTTGCCATTGAAAAACATGTTTTTCATATACCAGAAATGTTTGAAGCTACTGACTGAATGAAAGGAGCTGGCATCTCACTCTGAATCTTCTTTATCATGCTAGGATTAGCAGGAAAAAGCAAACAATTTCAGAATTGCACCTTGCAATGTGGAGATATTACTGTTTGTGCATTTACAATATTCATTGATTTTTGCCATTGAAAAACATGTTTTTCATATACCAGAAATGTTTGAAGCTACTGACTGAATGAAAGGAGCTGGCATCTCACTCTCTTTGAATCTTCTTTATCATGCTAGGATTAACAGGAAAAAGCTAAAAATTTCAGAATTGCACCGTGCAATGTGGAGATATTACTGTTTGTGCATTTACAATATTCATTGATTTTTGCCGTTGAAAAACATGTTTTTCATATACCAGAAATGTTTGAAGCTACTGACTGATTGAAAGGAGCTGGCATCTCACTCTCTTTGAATCTTCTTTATCATGCTAGGATTAGCAGGAAAAAGCAAAAAATTTCAGAATTGCACCTTGCAATGTGGAGATATTACTGTTTGTGCATTTACAATATTCATTGATTTTTGCCATTGAAAAACATGTTTTTCATATACCAGAAATGTTTGAAGCTACTGACTGAATGAAAGGAGCTGGCATCTCACTCTCTTTGAATCTTCTTTATCATGCTAGGATTAACAGGAAAAAGCAAAAAATTTCAGAATTGCACCTTGCAATGTGGAGATATTACTGTTTGTGCATTTACAATATTCATTGATTTTTGCCATTGAAAAACATGTTTTTCATATACCAGAAATGTTTGAAGCTACTGACTGAATGAAAGGAGCTGGCATCTCACTCTCTTTGAATCTTCTTTATCATGCCAGGATTAACAGGAAAAAGCAAAAAATTTCAGAATTGCACCTTGCAATGTGGAGATATTACTGTTTGTGCATTTACAATATTCATTGATTTTTGCCATTGAAAAACATGTTTTTCATATACCAGAAATGTTTGAAGCTACTGACTGAATGAAAGGAGCTGGCATCTCACTCTCTTTGAATCTTCTTTATCATGCTAGGATTAACAGGAAAAAGCTAAAAATTTCAGAATTGCACCGTGCAATGTGGAGATATTACTGTTTGTGCATTTACAATATTCATTGATTTTTGCCATTGAAAAACATGTTTTTCATATACCAGAAATGTTTGAAGCTACTGACTGAATGAAAGGAGCTGGCATCTCACTCTCTTTGAATCTTCTTTATCATGCTAGGATTAGCAGGAAAAAGCAAAAAATTTCAGAATTGCACCTTGCAATGTGGAGATATTACTGTTTGTGCATTTACAATATTCATTGATTTTTGCCATTGAAAAACATGTTTTTCATATACCAGAAATGTTTGAAGCTACTGACTGAATGAAAGGAGCTGGCATCTCACTCTCTTTGAATCTTCTTTATCATGCTAGGATTAACAGGAAAAAGCTAAAAATTTCAGAATTGCACCGTGCAATGTGGAGATATTACTGTTTGTGCATTTACAATATTCATTGATTTTTGCCATTGAAAAACATGTTTTTCATATACCAGAAATGTTTGAAGCTACTGACTGATTGAAAGGAGCTGGCATCTCACTCTCTTTGAATCTTCTTTATCATGCTAGGATTAGCAGGAAAAAGCAAAAAATTTCAGAATTGCACCTTGCAATGTGGAGATATTACTGTTTGTGCATTTACAATATTCATTGATTTTTGCCATTGAAAAACATGTTTTTCATATACCAGAAATGTTTGAAGCTACTGACTGAATGAAAGGAGCTGGCATATCACTCTCTTTGAATCTTCTTTATCATGCTAGGATTAACAGGAAAAAGCAAAAAATTTCAGAATTGCACCTTGCAATGTGGAGATATTACTGTTTGTGCATTTACAATATTCATTGATTTTTGCCATTGAAAAACGTCCAGAAATGTTTGAAGCTACTGACTGAATGAAAGGAGCTGGCATCTCACTCTCTTTGAATCTTCTTTATCATGCTAGGATTAACAGGAAAAAGCTAAAAATTTCAGAATTGCACCGTGCAATGTGGAGATATTACTGTTTGTGCATTTACAATATTCATTGATTTTTGCCATTGAAAAACATGTTTTTCATATACCAGAAATGTTTGAAGCTACTGACTGAATGCAAGGAGCTGGCATCTCACTCTCTTTGAATCTTCTTTATCATGCTAGGATTAGCAGGAAAAAGCAAAAAATTTCAGAATTGCACCTTGCAATGTGGAGATATTACTGTTTGTGCATTTACAATATTCATTGATTTTTGCCATTGAAAAACATGTTTTTCATATACCAGAAATGTTTGAAGCTACTGACTGAATGAAAGGAGCTGGCATCTCACTCTCTTTGAATCTTCTTTATCATGCTAGGATTAACAGGAAAAAGCTAAAAATTTCAGAATTGCACCGTGCAATGTGGAGATATTACTGTTTGTGCATTTACAATATTCATTGATTTTTGCCATTGAAAAACATGTTTTTCATATACCAGAAATGTTTGAAGCTACTGACTGAATGAAAGGAGCTGGCATCTCACTCTCTTTGAATCTTCTTTATCATGCTAGGATTAACAGGAAAAAGCTAAAAATTTCAGAATTGCACCGTGCAATGTGGAGATATTACTGTTTGTGCATTTACAATATTCATTGATTTTTGCCATTGAAAAACATGTTTTTCATATACCAGAAATGTTTGAAGCTACTGACTGAATGAAAGGAGCTGGCATCTCACTCTCTTTGAATCTTCTTTATCATGCTAGGATTAGCAGGAAAAAGCAAAAAATTTCAGAATTGCACCTTGCAATGTGGAGATATTACTGTTTGTGCATTTACAATATTCATTGATTTTTGCCATTGAAAAACGTCCAGAAATGTTTGAAGCTACTGACTGAATGAAAGGAGCTGGCATCTCACTCTCTTTGAATCTTCTTTATCATGCTAGGATTAACAGGAAAAAGCTAAAAATTTCAGAATTGCACCGTGCAATGTGGAGATATTACTGTTTGTGCATTTACAATATTCATTGATTTTTGCCATTGAAAAACATGTTTTTCATATACCAGAAATGTTTGAAGCTACTGACTGAATGCAAGGAGCTGGCATCTCACTCTCTTTGAATCTTCTTTATCATGCTAGGATTAGCAGGAAAAAGCAAAAAATTTCAGAATTGCACCTTGCAATGTGGAGATATTACTGTTTGTGCATTTACAATATTCATTGATTTTTGCCATTGAAAAACATGTTTTTCATATACCAGAAATGTTTGAAGCTACTGACTGAATGAAAGGAGCTGGCATCTCACTCTCTTTGAATCTTCTTTATCATGCTAGGATTAACAGGAAAAAGCTAAAAATTTCAGAATTGCACCGTGCAATGTGGAGATATTACTGTTTGTGCATTTACAATATTCATTGATTTTTGCCATTGAAAAACATGTTTTTCATATACCAGAAATGTTTGAAGCTACTGACTGAATGAAAGGAGCTGGCATCTCACTCTCTTTGAATCTTCTTTATCATGCTAGGATTAACAGGAAAAAGCTAAAAATTTCAGAATTGCACCGTGCAATGTGGAGATATTACTGTTTGTGCATTTACAATATTCATTGATTTTTGCCATTGAAAAACATGTTTTTCATATACCAGAAATGTTTGAAGCTACTGACTGAATGAAAGGAGCTGGCATCTCACTCTCTTTGAATCTTCTTTATCATGCTAGGATTAGCAGGAAAAAGCAAAAAATTTCAGAATTGCACCTTGCAATGTGGAGATATTACTGTTTGTGCATTTACAATATTCATTGATTTTTGCCATTGAAAAACGTCCAGAAATGTTTGAAGCTACTGACTGAATGAAAGGAGCTGGCATCTCACTCTCTTTGAATCTTCTTTATCATGCTAGGATTAGCAGGAAAAAGCAAAAAATTTCAGAATTGCACCTTGCAATGTGGAGATATTACTGTTTGTGCATTTACAATATTCATTGATTTTTGCCATTGAAAAACATGTTTTTCATATACCAGAAATGTTTGAAGCTACTGACTGAATGAAAGGAGCTGGCATCTCACTCTGAATCTTCTTTATCATGCTAGGATTAGCAGGAAAAAGCAAACAATTTCAGAATTGCACCTTGCAATGTGGAGATATTACTGTTTCTGCATTTACAATATTCATTGATTTTTGCCATTGAAAAACATGTTTTTCATATACCAGAAATGTTTGAAGCTACTGACTGAATGAAAGGAGCTGGCATCTCACTCTCTTTGAATCTTCTTTATCATGCTAGGATTAACAGGAAAAAGCTAAAAATTTCAGAATTGCACCGTGCAATGTGGAGATATTACTGTTTGTGCATTTACAATATTCATTGATTTTTGCCATTGAAAAACATGTTTTTCATATACCAGAAATGTTTGAAGCTACTGACTGAATGAAAGGAGCTGGCATCTCACTCTCTTTGAATCTTCTTTATCATGCTAGGATTAGCAGGATAAAGCAAAAAATTTCAGAATTGCACCTTGCAATGTGGAGATATTACTGTTTGTGCATTTACAATATTCATTGATTTTTGCCATTGAAAAACATGTTTTTCATATACCAGAAATGTTTGAAGCTACTGACTGAATGAAAGGAGCTGGCATCTCACTCTCTTTGAATCTTCTTTATCATGCTAGGATTAACAGGAAAAAGCAAAAAATTTCAGAATTGCACCTTGCAATGTGGAGATATTACTGTTTGTGCATTTACAATATTCATTGATTTTTGCCATTGAAAAACGTCCAGAAATGTTTGAAGCTACTGACTGAATGAAAGGAGCTGGCATCTCACTCTCTTTGAATCTTCTTTATCATGCTAGGATTAGCAGGAAAAAGCAAAAAATTTCAGAATTGCACCGTGCAATGTGGAGATATTACTGTTTGTGCATTTACAATATTCATTGATTTTTGCCATTGAAAAACATGTTTTTCATATACCAGAAATGTTTGAAGCTACTGACTGATTGAAAGGAGCTGGCATCTCACTCTCTTTGAATCTTCTTTATCATGCTAGGATTAGCAGGAAAAAGCAAAAAATTTCAGAATTGCACCTTGCAATGTGGAGATATTACTGTTTGTGCATTTACAATATTCATTGATTTTTGCCACTGAAAAACGTTTTTCATATACCAGAAATGTTTGAAGCTACTGACTGAATGAAAGGAGCTGGCATCTCACTCTGAATCTTTATCATGCTAGGATTAGCAGGAAAAAGCAAACAATTTCAGAATTGCACCTTGCAATGTGGAGATATTACTGTTTGTGCATTTACAATATTCATTGATTTTTGCCATTGAAAAACATGTTTTTCATATACCAGAAATGTTTGAAGCTACTGACTGAATGAAAGGAGCTGGCATCTCACTCTCTTTGAATCTTCTTTATCATGCTAGGATTAACAGGAAAAAGCTAAAAATTTCAGAATTGCACCGTGCAATGTGGAGATATTACTGTTTGTGCATTTACAATATTCATTGATTTTTGCCGTTGAAAAACATGTTTTTCATATACCAGAAATGTTTGAAGCTACTGACTGAATGAAAGGAGCTGGCATCTCACTCTCTTTGAATCTTCTTTATCATGCTAGGATTAACAGGAAAAAGCTAAAAATTTCAGAATTACACCGTGCAATGTGGAGATATTACTGTTTGTGCATTTACAATATTCATTGATTTTTGCCATTGAAAAACATGTTTTTCATATACCAGAAATGTTTGAAGCTACTGACTGAATGAAAGGAGCTGGCATCTCACTCTCTTTGAATCTTCTTTATCATGCTAGGATTAGCAGGAAAAAGCAAAAAATTTCAGAATTGCACCTTGCAATGTGGAGATATTACTGTTTGTGCATTTACAATATTCATTGATTTTTGCCATTGAAAAACATGTTTTTCATATACCAGAAATGTTTGAAGCTACTGACTGAATGAAAGGAGCTGGCATCTCACTCTGAATCTTCTTTATCATGCTAGGATTAGCAGGAAAAAGCAAACAATTTCAGAATTGCACCTTGCAATGTGGAGATATTACTGTTTGTGCATTTACAATATTCATTGATTTTTGCCATTGAAAAACATGTTTTTCATATACCAGAAATGTTTGAAGCTACTGACTGAATGAAAGGAGCTGGCATCTCACTCTCTTTGAATCTTCTTTATCATGCTAGGATTAACAGGAAAAAGCTAAAAATTTCAGAATTGCACCGTGCAATGTGGAGATATTACTGTTTGTGCATTTACAATATTCATTGATTTTTGCCATTGAAAAACATGTTTTTCATATACCAGAAATGTTTGAAGCTACTGACTGAATGAAAGGAGCTGGCATCTCACTCTGAATCTTCTTTATCATGCTAGGATTAACAGGAAAAAGCAAAAAATTTCAGAATTGCACCTTGCAATGTGGAGATATTACTGTTTGTGCATTTACAATATTCATTGATTTTTGCCATTGAAAAACGTCCAGAAATGTTTGAAGCTACTGACTGAATGAAAGGAGCTGGCATCTCACTCTCTTTGAATCTTCTTTATCATGCTAGGATTAGCAGGAAAAAGCAAAAAATTTCAGAATTGCACCGTGCAATGTGGAGATATTACTGTTTGTGCATTTACAATATTCATTGATTTTTGCCATTGAAAAACATGTTTTTCATATACCAGAAATGTTTGAAGCTACTGACTGATTGAAAGGAGCTGGCATCTCACTCTCTTTGAATCTTCTTTATCATGCTAGGATTAGCAGGAAAAAGCAAAAAATTTCAGAATTGCACCTTGCAATGTGGAGATATTACTGTTTGTGCATTTACAATATTCATTGATTTTTGCCACTGAAAAACGTTTTTCATATACCAGAAATGTTTGAAGCTACTGACTGAATGAAAGGAGCTGGCATCTCACTCTGAATCTTTATCATGCTAGGATTAGCAGGAAAAAGCAAACAATTTCAGAATTGCACCTTGCAATGTGGAGATATTACTGTTTGTGCATTTACAATATTCATTGATTTTTGCCATTGAAAAACATGTTTTTCATATACCAGAAATGTTTGAAGCTACTGACTGAATGAAAGGAGCTGGCATCTCACTCTCTTTGAATCTTCTTTATCATGCTAGGATTAACAGGAAAAAGCTAAAAATTTCAGAATTGCACCGTGCAATGTGGAGATATTACTGTTTGTGCATTTACAATATTCATTGATTTTTGCCGTTGAAAAACATGTTTTTCATATACCAGAAATGTTTGAAGCTACTGACTGATTGAAAGGAGCTGGCATCTCACTCTCTTTGAATCTTCTTTATCATGCTAGGATTAGCAGGAAAAAGCAAAAAATTTCAGAATTGCACCTTGCAATGTGGAGATATTACTGTTTGTGCATTTACAATATTCATTGATTTTTGCCATTGAAAAACATGTTTTTCATATACCAGAAATGTTTGAAGCTACTGACTGAATGAAAGGAGCTGGCATCTCACTCTCTTTGAATCTTTATCATGCTAGGATTAACAGGAAAAAGCAAAAAATTTCAGAATTGCACCTTGCAATGTGGAGATATTACTGTTTGTGCATTTACAATATTCATTGATTTTTGCCATTGAAAAACATGTTTTTCATATACCAGAAATGTTTGAAGCTACTGACTGAATGAAAGGAGCTGGCATCTCACTCTCTTTGAATCTTCTTTATCATGCTAGGATTAACAGGAAAAAGCAAAAAATTTCAGAATTGCACCTTGCAATGTGGAGATATTACTGTTTGTGCATTTACAATATTCATTGATTTTTGCCATTGAAAAACATGTTTTTCATATACCAGAAATGTTTGAAGCTACTGACTGAATGAAAGGAGCTGGCATCTCACTCTCTTTGAATCTTCTTTATCATGCTAGGATTAACAGGAAAAAGCTAAAAATTTCAGAATTGCACCGTGCAATGTGGAGATATTACTGTTTGTGCATTTACAATATTCATTGATTTTTGCCATTGAAAAACATGTTTTTCATATACCAGAAATGTTTGAAGCTACTGACTGAATGAAAGGAGCTGGCATCTCACTCTCTTTGAATCTTCTTTATCATGCTAGGATTAGCAGGAAAAAGCAAAAAATTTCAGAATTGCACCTTGCAATGTGGAGATATTACTGTTTGTGCATTTACAATATTCATTGATTTTTGCCATTGAAAAACATGTTTTTCATATACCAGAAATGTTTGAAGCTACTGACTGAATGAAAGGAGCTGGCATCTCACTCTCTTTGAATCTTCTTTATCATGCTAGGATTAACAGGAAAAAGCTAAAAATTTCAGAATTGCACCGTGCAATGTGGAGATATTACTGTTTGTGCATTTACAATATTCATTGATTTTTGCCATTGAAAAACATGTTTTTCATATACCAGAAATGTTTGAAGCTACTGACTGATTGAAAGGAGCTGGCATCTCACTCTCTTTGAATCTTCTTTATCATGCTAGGATTAGCAGGAAAAAGCAAAAAATTTCAGAATTGCACCTTGCAATGTGGAGATATTACTGTTTGTGCATTTACAATATTCATTGATTTTTGCCATTGAAAAACATGTTTTTCATATACCAGAAATGTTTGAAGCTACTGACTGAATGAAAGGAGCTGGCATCTCACTCTCTTTGAATCTTCTTTATCATGCTAGGATTAACAGGAAAAAGCAAAAAATTTCAGAATTGCACCTTGCAATGTGGAGATATTACTGTTTGTGCATTTACAATATTCATTGATTTTTGCCATTGAAAAACATGTTTTTCAAATACCAGAAATGTTTGAAGCTACTGACTGAATGAAAGGAGCTGGCATATCACTCTCTTTGAATCTTCTTTATCATGCTAGGATTAACAGGAAAAAGCAAAAAATTTCAGAATTGCACCTTGCAATGTGGAGATATTACTGTTTGTGCATTTACAATATTCATTGATTTTTGCCATTGAAAAACGTCCAGAAATGTTTGAAGCTACTGACTGAATGAAAGGAGCTGGCATCTCACTCTCTTTGAATCTTCTTTATCATGCTAGGATTAACAGGAAAAAGCTAAAAATTTCAGAATTGCACCGTGCAATGTGGAGATATTACTGTTTGTGCATTTACAATATTCATTGATTTTTGCCATTGAAAAACATGTTTTTCATATACCAGAAATGTTTGAAGCTACTGACTGATTGAAAGGAGCTGGCATCTCACTCTCTTTGAATCTTCTTTATCATGCTAGGATTAGCAGGAAAAAGCAAAAAATTTCAGAATTGCACCTTGCAATGTGGAGATATTACTGTTTGTGCATTTACAATATTCATTGATTTTTGCCACTGAAAAACGTTTTTCATATACCAGAAATGTTTGAAGCTACTGACTGAATGAAAGGAGCTGGCATCTCACTCTGAATCTTCTTTATCATGCTAGGATTAGCAGGAAAAAGCAAACAATTTCAGAATTGCACCGTGCAATGTGGAGATATTACTGTTTGTGCATTTACAATATTCATTGATTTTTGCCATTGAAAAACATGTTTTTCATATACCAGAAATGTTTGAAGCTACTGACTGATTGAAAGGAGCTGGCATCTCACTCTCTTTGAATCTTCTTTATCATGCTAGGATTAGCAGGAAAAAGCAAAAAATTTCAGAATTGCACCTTGCAATGTGGAGATATTACTGTTTGTGCATTTACAATATTCATTGATTTTTGCCATTGAAAAACATGTTTTTCATATACCAGAAATGTTTGAAGCTACTGACTGAATGAAAGGAGCTGGCATCTCACTTTCTTTGAATCTTCTTTATCATGCTAGGATTAACAGGAAAAAGCAAAAAATTTCAGAATTGCACCTTGCAATGTGGAGATATTACTGTTTGTGCATTTACAATATTCATTGATTTTTGCCATTGAAAAACATGTTTTTCATATACCAGAAATGTTTGAAGCTACTGACTGAATGAAAGGAGCTGGCATCTCACTCTCTTTGAATCTTCTTTATCATGCTAGGATTAACAGGAAAAAGCAAAAAATTTCAGAATTGCACCTTGCAATGTGGAGATATTACTGTTTGTGCATTTACAATATTCATTGATTTTTGCCATTGAAAAACATGTTTTTCATATACCAGAAATGTTTGAAGCTACTGACTGAATGAAAGGAGCTGGCATCTCACTCTCTTTGAATCTTCTTTATCATGCTAGGATTAACAGGAAAAAGCTAAAAATTTCAGAATTGCACCGTGCAATGTGGAGATATTACTGTTTGTGCATTTACAATATTCATTGATTTTTGCCATTGAAAAACATGTTTTTCATATACCAGAAATGTTTGAAGCTACTGACTGATTGAAAGGAGCTGGCATCTCACTCTCTTTGAATCTTCTTTATCATGCTAGGATTAGCAGGAAAAAGCAAAAAATTTCAGAATTGCACCTTGCAATGTGGAGATATTACTGTTTGTGCATTTACAATATTCATTGATTTTTGCCATTGAAAAACATGTTTTTCATATACCAGAAATGTTTGAAGCTACTGACTGAATGAAAGGAGCTGGCATCTCACTCTCTTTGAATCTTCTTTATCATGCTAGGATTAACAGGAAAAAGCAAAAAATTTCAGAATTGCACCTTGCAATGTGGAGATATTACTGTTTGTGCATTTACAATATTCATTGATTTTTGCCATTGAAAAACATGTTTTTCATATACCAGAAATGTTTGAAGCTACTGACTGAATGAAAGGAGCTGGCATATCACTCTCTTTGAATCTTCTTTATCATGCTAGGATTAACAGGAAAAAGCAAAAAATTTCAGAATTGCACCTTGCAATGTGGAGATATTACTGTTTGTGCATTTACAATATTCATTGATTTTTGCCATTGAAAAACGTCCAGAAATGTTTGAAGCTACTGACTGAATGAAAGGAGCTGGCATCTCACTCTCTTTGAATCTTCTTTATCATGCTAGGATTAACAGGAAAAAGCTAAAAATTTCAGAATTGCACCGTGCAATGTGGAGATATTACTGTTTGTGCATTTACAATATTCATTGATTTTTGCCATTGAAAAACATGTTTTTCATATACCAGAAATGTTTGAAGCTACTGACTGATTGAAAGGAGCTGGCATCTCACTCTCTTTGAATCTTCTTTATCATGCTAGGATTAGCAGGAAAAAGCAAAAAATTTCAGAATTGCACCTTGCAATGTGGAGATATTACTGTTTGTGCATTTACAATATTCATTGATTTTTGCCACTGAAAAACGTTTTTCATATACCAGAAATGTTTGAAGCTACTGACTGAATGAAAGGAGCTGGCATCTCACTCTGAATCTTCTTTATCATGCTAGGATTAGCAGGAAAAAGCAAACAATTTCAGAATTGCACCTTGCAATGTGGAGATATTACTGTTTGTGCATTTACAATATTCATTGATTTTTGCCATTGAAAAACATGTTTTTCATATACCAGAAATGTTTGAAGCTACTGACTGAATGAAAGGAGCTGGCATCTCACTCTCTTTGAATCTTCTTTATCATGCTAGGATTAACAGGAAAAAGCTAAAAATTTCAGAATTGCACCGTGCAATGTGGAGATATTACTGTTTGTGCATTTACAATATTCATTGATTTTTGCCGTTGAAAAACATGTTTTTCATATACCAGAAATGTTTGAAGCTACTGACTGATTGAAAGGAGCTGGCATCTCACTCTCTTTGAATCTTCTTTATCATGCTAGGATTAGCAGGAAAAAGCAAAAAATTTCAGAATTGCACCTTGCAATGTGGAGATATTACTGTTTGTGCATTTACAATATTCATTGATTTTTGCCATTGAAAAACATGTTTTTCATATACCAGAAATGTTTGAAGCTACTGACTGAATGAAAGGAGCTGGCATCTCACTCTCTTTGAATCTTCTTTATCATGCTAGGATTAACAGGAAAAAGCAAAAAATTTCAGAATTGCACCTTGCAATGTGGAGATATTACTGTTTGTGCATTTACAATATTCATTGATTTTTGCCATTGAAAAACATGTTTTTCATATACCAGAAATGTTTGAAGCTACTGACTGAATGAAAGGAGCTGGCATCTCACTCTCTTTGAATCTTCTTTATCATGCTAGGATTAACAGGAAAAAGCAAAAAATTTCAGAATTGCACCTTGCAATGTGGAGATATTACTGTTTGTGCATTTACAATATTCATTGATTTTTGCCATTGAAAAACATGTTTTTCATTTACCAGAAATGTTTGAAGCTACTGACTGAATGAAAGGAGCTGGCATCTCACTCTCTTTGAATCTTCTTTATCATGCTAGGATTAACAGGAAAAAGCTAAAAATTTCAGAATTGCACCGTGCAATGTGGAGATATTACTGTTTGTGCATTTACAATATTCATTGATTTTTGCCATTGAAAAACATGTTTTTCATATACCAGAAATGTTTGAAGCTACTGACTGAATGAAAGGAGCTGGCATCTCACTCTCTTTGAATCTTCTTTATCATGCTAGGATTAGCAGGAAAAAGCAAAAAATTTCAGAATTGCACCTTGCAATGTGGAGATATTACTGTTTGTGCATTTACAATATTCATTGATTTTTGCCATTGAAAAACATGTTTTTCATATACCAGAAATGTTTGAAGCTACTGACTGAATGAAAGGAGCTGGCATCTCACTCTCTTTGAATCTTCTTTATCATGCTAGGATTAACAGGAAAAAGCTAAAAATTTCAGAATTGCACCGTGCAATGTGGAGATATTACTGTTTGTGCATTTACAATATTCATTGATTTTTGCCATTGAAAAACATGTTTTTCATATACCAGAAATGTTTGAAGCTACTGACTGATTGAAAGGAGCTGGCATCTCACTCTCTTTGAATCTTCTTTATCATGCTAGGATTAGCAGGAAAAAGCAAAAAATTTCAGAATTGCACCTTGCAATGTGGAGATATTACTGTTTGTGCATTTACAATATTCATTGATTTTTGCCATTGAAAAACATGTTTTTCATATACCAGAAATGTTTGAAGCTACTGACTGAATGAAAGGAGCTGGCATCTCACTCTCTTTGAATCTTCTTTATCATGCTAGGATTAACAGGAAAAAGCAAAAAATTTCAGAATTGCACCTTGCAATGTGGAGATATTACTGTTTGTGCATTTACAATATTCATTGATTTTTGCCATTGAAAAACATGTTTTTCATATACCAGAAATGTTTGAAGCTACTGACTGAATGAAAGGAGCTGGCATATCACTCTCTTTGAATCTTCTTTATCATGCTAGGATTAACAGGAAAAAGCAAAAAATTTCAGAATTGCACCTTGCAATGTGGAGATATTACTGTTTGTGCATTTACAATATTCATTGATTTTTGCCATTGAAAAACGTCCAGAAATGTTTGAAGCTACTGACTGAATGAAAGGAGCTGGCATCTCACTCTCTTTGAATCTTCTTTATCATGCTAGGATTAACAGGAAAAAGCTAAAAATTTCAGAATTGCACCGTGCAATGTGGAGATATTACTGTTTGTGCATTTACAATATTCATTGATTTTTGCCATTGAAAAACATGTTTTTCATATACCAGAAATGTTTGAAGCTACTGACTGAATGCAAGGAGCTGGCATCTCACTCTCTTTGAATCTTCTTTATCATGCTAGGATTAGCAGGAAAAAGCAAAAAATTTCAGAATTGCACCTTGCAATGTGGAGATATTACTGTTTGTGCATTTACAATATTCATTGATTTTTGCCATTGAAAAACATGTTTTTCATATACCAGAAATGTTTGAAGCTACTGACTGAATGAAAGGAGCTGGCATCTCACTCTCTTTGAATCTTCTTTATCATGCTAGGATTAACAGGAAAAAGCTAAAAATTTCAGAATTGCACCGTGCAATGTGGAGATATTACTGTTTGTGCATTTACAATATTCATTGATTTTTGCCATTGAAAAACATGTTTTTCATATACCAGAAATGTTTGAAGCTACTGACTGAATGAAAGGAGCTGGCATCTCACTCTCTTTGAATCTTCTTTATCATGCTAGGATTAACAGGAAAAAGCTAAAAATTTCAGAATTGCACCGTGCAATGTGGAGATATTACTGTTTGTGCATTTACAATATTCATTGATTTTTGCCATTGAAAAACATGTTTTTCATATACCAGAAATGTTTGAAGCTACTGACTGAATGAAAGGAGCTGGCATCTCACTCTCTTTGAATCTTCTTTATCATGCTAGGATTAGCAGGAAAAAGCAAAAAATTTCAGAATTGCACCTTGCAATGTGGAGATATTACTGTTTGTGCATTTACAATATTCATTGATTTTTGCCATTGAAAAACGTCCAGAAATGTTTGAAGCTACTGACTGAATGAAAGGAGCTGGCATCTCACTCTCTTTGAATCTTCTTTATCATGCTAGGATTAGCAGGAAAAAGCAAAAAATTTCAGAATTGCACCTTGCAATGTGGAGATATTACTGTTTGTGCATTTACAATATTCATTGATTTTTGCCATTGAAAAACATTTTTCATATACCAGAAATGTTTGAAGCTACTGACTGAATGAAAGGAGCTGGCATCTCACTCTGAATCTTCTTTATCATGCTAGGATTAGCAGGAAAAAGCAAACAATTTCAGAATTGCACCTTGCAATGTGGAGATATTACTGTTTGTGCATTTACAATATTCATTGATTTTTGCCATTGAAAAACATGTTTTTCATATACCAGAAATGTTTGAAGCTACTGACTGAATGAAAGGAGCTGGCATCTCACTCTCTTTGAATCTTCTTTATCATGCTAGGATTAACAGGAAAAAGCTAAAAATTTCAGAATTGCACCGTGCAATGTGGAGATATTACTGTTTGTGCATTTACAATATTCATTGATTTTTGCCATTGAAAAACATGTTTTTCATATACCAGAAATGTTTGAAGCTACTGACTGAATGAAAGGAGCTGGCATCTCACTCTCTTTGAATCTTCTTTATCATGCTAGGATTAGCAGGATAAAGCAAAAAATTTCAGAATTGCACCTTGCAATGTGGAGATATTACTGTTTGTGCATTTACAATATTCATCGATTTTTGCCATTGAAAAACATGTTTTTCATATACCAGAAATGTTTGAAGCTACTGACTGAATGAAAGGAGCTGGCATCTCACTCTCTTTGAATCTTCTTTATCATGCTAGGATTAACAGGAAAAAGCAAAAAATTTCAGAATTGCACCTTGCAATGTGGAGATATTACTGTTTGTGCATTTACAATATTCATTGATTTTTGCCATTGAAAAACGTCCAGAAATGTTTGAAGCTACTGACTGAATGAAAGGAGCTGGCATCTCACTCTCTTTGAATCTTCTTTATCATGCTAGGATTAGCAGGAAAAAGCAAAAAATTTCAGAATTGCACCGTGCAATGTGGAGATATTACTGTTTGTGCATTTACAATATTCATTGATTTTTGCCATTGAAAAACATGTTTTTCATATAGCAGAAATGTTTGAAGCTACTGACTGATTGAAAGGAGCTGGCATCTCACTCTCTTTGAATCTTCTTTATCATGCTAGGATTAGCAGGAAAAAGCAAAAAATTTCAGAATTGCACCTTGCAATGTGGAGATATTACTGTTTGTGCATTTACAATATTCATTGATTTTTGCCATTGAAAAACGTTTTTCATATACCAGAAATGTTTGAAGCTACTGACTGAATGAAAGGAGCTGGCATCTCACTCTGAATCTTCTTTATCATGCTAGGATTAGCAGGAAAAAGCAAACAATTTCAGAATTGCACCTTGCAATGTGGAGATATTACTGTTTGTGCATTTACAATATTCATTGATTTTTGCCATTGAAAAACATGTTTTTCATATACCAGAAATGTTTGAAGCTACTGACTGAATGAAAGGAGCTGGCATCTCACTCTCTTTGAATCTTCTTTATCATGCTAGGATTAACAGGAAAAAGCTAAAAATTTCAGAATTGCACCGTGCAATGTGGAGATATTACTGTTTGTGCATTTACAATATTCATTGATTTTTGCCGTTGAAAAACATGTTTTTCATATACCAGAAATGTTTGAAGCTACTGACTGATTGAAAGGAGCTGGCATCTCACTCTCTTTGAATCTTCTTTATCATGCTAGGATTAGCAGGAAAAAGCAAAAAATTTCAGAATTGCACCTTGCAATGTGGAGATATTACTGTTTGTGCATTTACAATATTCATTGATTTTTGCCATTGAAAAACATGTTTTTCATATACCAGAAATGTTTGAAGCTACTGACTGAATGAAAGGAGCTGGCATCTCACTCTCTTTGAATCTTCTTTATCATGCTAGGATTAACAGGAAAAAGCAAAAAATTTCAGAATTGCACCTTGCAATGTGGAGATATTACTGTTTGTGCATTTACAATATTCATTGATTTTTGCCATTGAAAAACATGTTTTTCATATACCAGAAATGTTTGAAGCTACTGACTGAATGAAAGGAGCTGGCATCTCACTCTCTTTGAATCTTCTTTATCATGCTAGGATTAACAGGAAAAAGCAAAAAATTTCAGAATTGCACCTTGCAATGTGGAGATATTACTGTTTGTGCATTTACAATATTCATTGATTTTTGCCATTGAAAAACATGTTTTTCATATACCAGAAATGTTTGAAGCTACTGACTGAATGAAAGGAGCTGGCATCTCACTCTCTTTGAATCTTCTTTATCATGCTAGGATTAACAGGAAAAAGCTAAAAATTTCAGAATTGCACCGTGCAATGTGGAGATATTACTGTTTGTGCATTTACAATATTCATTGATTTTTGCCATTGAAAAACATGTTTTTCATATACCAGAAATGTTTGAAGCTACTGACTGAATGAAAGGAGCTGGCATCTCACTCTCTTTGAATCTTCTTTATCATGCTAGGATTAGCAGGAAAAAGCAAAAAATTTCAGAATTGCACCTTGCAATGTGGAGATATTACTGTTTGTGCATTTACAATATTCATTGATTTTTGCCATTGAAAAACATGTTTTTCATATACCAGAAATGTTTGAAGCTACTGACTGAATGAAAGGAGCTGGCATCTCACTCTCTTTGAATCTTCTTTATCATGCTAGGATTAACAGGAAAAAGCTAAAAATTTCAGAATTGCACCGTGCAATGTGGAGATATTACTGTTTGTGCATTTACAATATTCATTGATTTTTGCCATTGAAAAACATGTTTTTCATATACCAGAAATGTTTGAAGCTACTGACTGAATGAAAGGAGCTGGCATCTCACTCTCTTTGAATCTTCTTTATCATGCTAGGATTAGCAGGAAAAAGCAAAAAATTTCAGAATTGCACCTTGCAATGTGGAGATATTACTGTTTGTGCATTTACAATATTCATTGATTTATGCCATTGAAAAACATGTTTTTCATATACCAGAAATGTTTGAAGCTACTGACTGAATGAAAGGAGCTGGCATCTCACTCTCTTTGAATCTTCTTTATCATGCTAGGATTAACAGGAAAAAGCAAAAAATTTCAGAATTGCACCTTGCAATGTGGAGATATTACTGTTTGTGCATTTACAATATTCATTGATTTTTGCCATTGAAAAACATGTTTTTCATATACCAGAAATGTTTGAAGCTACTGACTGAATGAAAGGAGCTGGCATCTCACTCTCTTTGAATCTTCTTTATCATGCTAGGATTAACAGGAAAAAGCTAAAAATTTCAGAATTGCACCGTGCAATGTGGAGATATTACTGTTTGTGCATTTACAATATTCATTGATTTTTGCCATTGAAAAACATGTTTTTCATATACCAGAAATGTTTGAAGCTACTGACTGAATGAAAGGAGCTGGCATCTCACTCTCTTTGAATCTTCTTTATCATGCTAGGATTAGCAGGAAAAAGCAAAAAATTTCCGAATTGCACCTTGCAATGTGGAGATATTACTGTTTGTGCATTTACAATATTCATTGATTTTTGCCATTGAAAAACATGTTTTTCATATACCAGAAATGTTTGAAGCTACTGACTGAATGAAAGGAGCTGGCATCTCACTCTCTTTGAATCTTCTTTATCATGCTAGGATTAGCAGGATAAAGCAAAAAATTTCAGAATTGCACCTTGCAATGTGGAGATATTACTGTTTGTGCATTTACAATATTCATTGATTTTTGCCATTGAAAAACATGTTTTTCATATACCAGAAATGTTTGAAGCTACTGACTGAATGAAAGGAGCTGGCATCTCACTCTCTTTGAATCTTCTTTATCATGCTAGGATTAACAGGAAAAAGCAAAAAATTTCAGAATTGCACCTTGCAATGTGGAGATATTACTGTTTGTGCATTTACAATATTCATTGATTTTTGCCATTGAAAAACGTCCAGAAATGTTTGAAGCTACTGACTGAATGAAAGGAGCTGGCATCTCACTCTCTTTGAATCTTCTTTATCATGCTAGGATTAGCAGGAAAAAGCAAAAAATTTCAGAATTGCACCGTGCAATGTGGAGATATTACTGTTTGTGCATTTACAATATTCATTGATTTTTGCCATTGAAAAACATGTTTTTCATATACCAGAAATGTTTGAAGCTACTGACTGAATGAAAGGAGCTGGCATCTCACTCTCTTTGAATCTTCTTTATCATGCTAGGATTAACAGGAAAAAGCTAAAAATTTCAGAATTGCACCGTGCAATGTGGAGATATTACTGTTTGTGCATTTACAATATTCATTGATTTTTGCCATTGAAAAACATGTTTTTCATATACCAGAAATGTTTGAAGCTACTGACTGAATGAAAGGAGCTGGCATCTCACTCTCTTTGAATCTTCTTTATCATGCTAGGATTAACAGGAAAAAGCAAAAAATTTCAGAATTGCACCTTGCAATGTGGAGATATTACTGTTTGTGCATTTACAATATTCATTGATTTTTGCCATTGAAAAACGTCCAGAAATGTTTGAAGCTACTGACTGAATGAAAGGAGCTGGCATCTCACTCTCTTTGAATCTTCTTTATCATGCTAGGATTAGCAGGAAAAAGCAAAAAATTTCAGAATTGCACCGTGCAATGTGGAGATATTACTGTTTGTGCATTTACAATATTCATTGATTTTTGCCATTGAAAAACATGTTTTTCATATACCAGAAATGTTTGAAGCTACTGACTGATTGAAAGGAGCTGGCATCTCACTCTCTTTGAATCTTCTTTATCATGCTAGGATTAGCAGGAAAAAGCAAAAAATTTCAGAATTGCACCTTGCAATGTGGAGATATTACTGTTTGTGCATTTACAATATTCATTGATTTTTGCCATTGAAAAACGTTTTTCATATACCAGAAATGTTTGAAGCTACTGACTGAATGAAAGGAGCTGGCATCTCACTCTGAATCTTCTTTATCATGCTAGGATTAGCAGGAAAAAGCAAACAATTTCAGAATTGCACCTTGCAATGTGGAGATATTACTGTTTGTGCATTTACAATATTCATTGATTTTTGCCATTGAAAAACATGTTTTTCATATACCAGAAATGTTTGAAGCTACTGACTGAATGAAAGGAGCTGGCATCTCACTCTCTTTGAATCTTCTTTATCATGCTAGGATTAACAGGAAAAAGCTAAAAATTTCAGAATTGCACCGTGCAATGTGGAGATATTACTGTTTGTGCATTTACAATATTCATTGATTTTTGCCGTTGAAAAACATGTTTTTCATATACCAGAAATGTTTGAAGCTACTGACTGATTGAAAGGAGCTGGCATCTCACTCTCTTTGAATCTTCTTTATCATGCTAGGATTAGCAGGAAAAAGCAAAAAATTTCAGAATTGCACCTTGCAATGTGGAGATATTACTGTTTGTGCATTTACAATATTCATTGATTTTTGCCATTGAAAAACATGTTTTTCATATACCAGAAATGTTTGAAGCTACTGACTGAATGAAAGGAGCTGGCATCTCACTCTCTTTGAATCTTCTTTATCATGCTAGGATTAACAGGAAAAAGCAAAAAATTTCAGAATTGCACCTTGCAATGTGGAGATATTACTGTTTGTGCATTTACAATATTCATTGATTTTTGCCATTGAAAAACATGTTTTTCATATACCAGAAATGTTTGAAGCTACTGACTGAATGAAAGGAGCTGGCATCTCACTCTCTTTGAATCTTCTTTATCATGCTAGGATTAACAGGAAAAAGCAAAAAATTTCAGAATTGCACCTTGCAATGTGGAGATATTACTGTTTGTGCATTTACAATATTCATTGATTTTTGCCATTGAAAAACATGTTTTTCATATACCAGAAATGTTTGAAGCTACTGACTGAATGAAAGGAGCTGGCATCTCACTCTCTTTGAATCTTCTTTATCATGCTAGGATTAACAGGAAAAAGCTAAAAATTTCAGAATTGCACCGTGCAATGTGGAGATATTACTGTTTGTGCATTTACAATATTCATTGATTTTTGCCATTGAAAAACATGTTTTTCATATACCAGAAATGTTTGAAGCTACTGACTGAATGAAAGGAGCTGGCATCTCACTCTCTTTGAATCTTCTTTATCATGCTAGGATTAGCAGGAAAAAGCAAAAAATTTCAGAATTGCACCTTGCAATGTGGAGATATTACTGTTTGTGCATTTACAATATTCATTGATTTTTGCCATTGAAAAACATGTTTTTCATATACCAGAAATGTTTGAAGCTACTGACTGAATGAAAGGAGCTGGCATCTCACTCTCTTTGAATCTTCTTTATCATGCTAGGATTAACAGGAAAAAGCTAAAAATTTCAGAATTGCACCGTGCAATGTGGAGATATTACTGTTTGTGCATTTACAATATTCATTGATTTTTGCCATTGAAAAACATGTTTTTCATATACCAGAAATGTTTGAAGCTACTGACTGAATGAAAGGAGCTGGCATCTCACTCTCTTTGAATCTTCTTTATCATGCTAGGATTAGCAGGAAAAAGCAAAAAATTTCAGAATTGCACCTTGCAATGTGGAGATATTACTGTTTGTGCATTTACAATATTCATTGATTTATGCCATTGAAAAACATGTTTTTCATATACCAGAAATGTTTGAAGCTACTGACTGAATGAAAGGAGCTGGCATCTCACTCTCTTTGAATCTTCTTTATCATGCTAGGATTAACAGGAAAAAGCAAAAAATTTCAGAATTGCACCTTGCAATGTGGAGATATTACTGTTTGTGCATTTACAATATTCATTGATTTTTGCCATTGAAAAACATGTTTTTCATATACCAGAAATGTTTGAAGCTACTGACTGAATGAAAGGAGCTGGCATCTCACTCTCTTTGAATCTTCTTTATCATGCTAGGATTAACAGGAAAAAGCTAAAAATTTCAGAATTGCACCGTGCAATGTGGAGATATTACTGTTTGTGCATTTACAATATTCATTGATTTTTGCCATTGAAAAACATGTTTTTCATATACCAGAAATGTTTGAAGCTACTGACTGAATGAAAGGAGCTGGCATCTCACTCTCTTTGAATCTTCTTTATCATGCTAGGATTAGCAGGAAAAAGCAAAAAATTTCCGAATTGCACCTTGCAATGTGGAGATATTACTGTTTGTGCATTTACAATATTCATTGATTTTTGCCATTGAAAAACATGTTTTTCATATACCAGAAATGTTTGAAGCTACTGACTGAATGAAAGGAGCTGGCATCTCACTCTCTTTGAATCTTCTTTATCATGCTAGGATTAGCAGGATAAAGCAAAAAATTTCAGAATTGCACCTTGCAATGTGGAGATATTACTGTTTGTGCATTTACAATATTCATTGATTTTTGCCATTGAAAAACATGTTTTTCATATACCAGAAATGTTTGAAGCTACTGACTGAATGAAAGGAGCTGGCATCTCACTCTCTTTGAATCTTCTTTATCATGCTAGGATTAACAGGAAAAAGCAAAAAATTTCAGAATTGCACCTTGCAATGTGGAGATATTACTGTTTGTGCATTTACAATATTCATTGATTTTTGCCATTGAAAAACGTCCAGAAATGTTTGAAGCTACTGACTGAATGAAAGGAGCTGGCATCTCACTCTCTTTGAATCTTCTTTATCATGCTAGGATTAGCAGGAAAAAGCAAAAAATTTCAGAATTGCACCGTGCAATGTGGAGATATTACTGTTTGTGCATTTACAATATTCATTGATTTTTGCCATTGAAAAACATGTTTTTCATATACCAGAAATGTTTGAAGCTACTGACTGATTGAAAGGAGCTGGCATCTCACTCTCTTTGAATCTTCTTTATCATGCTAGGATTAGCAGGAAAAAGCAAAAAATTTCAGAATTGCACCTTGCAATGTGGAGATATTACTGTTTGTGCATTTACAATATTCATTGATTTTTGCCATTGAAAAACATGTTTTTCATATACCAGAAATGTTTGAAGCTACTGACTGAATGAAAGGAGCTGGCATCTCACTCTCTTTGAATCTTCTTTATCATGCTAGGATTAACAGGAAAAAGCAAAAAATTTCAGAATTGCACCTTGCAATGTGGAGATATTACTGTTTGTGCATTTACAATATTCATTGATTTTTGCCATTGAAAAACATGTTTTTCATATACCAGAAATGTTTGAAGCTACTGACTGAATGAAAGGAGCTGGCATATCACTCTCTTTGAATCTTCTTTATCATGCTAGGATTAACAGGAAAAAGCAAAAAATTTCAGAATTGCACCTTGCAATGTGGAGATATTACTGTTTGTGCATTTACAATATTCATTGATTTTTGCCATTGAAAAACGTCCAGAAATGTTTGAAGCTACTGACTGAATGAAAGGAGCTGGCATCTCACTCTCTTTGAATCTTCTTTATCATGCTAGGATTAACAGGAAAAAGCTAAAAATTTCAGAATTGCACCGTGCAATGTGGAGATATTACTGTTTGTGCATTTACAATATTCATTGATTTTTGCCATTGAAAAACATGTTTTTCATATACCAGAAATGTTTGAAGCTACTGACTGAATGCAAGGAGCTGGCATCTCACTCTCTTTGAATCTTCTTTATCATGCTAGGATTAGCAGGAAAAAGCAAAAAATTTCAGAATTGCACCTTGCAATGTGGAGATATTACTGTTTGTGCATTTACAATATTCATTGATTTTTGCCATTGAAAAACATGTTTTTCATATACCAGAAATGTTTGAAGCTACTGACTGAATGAAAGGAGCTGGCATATCACTCTCTTTGAATCTTCTTTATCATGCTAGGATTAACAGGAAAAAGCAAAAAATTTCAGAATTGCACCTTGCAATGTGGAGATATTACTGTTTGTGCATTTACAATATTCATTGATTTTTGCCATTGAAAAACGTCCAGAAATGTTTGAAGCTACTGACTGAATGAAAGGAGCTGGCATCTCACTCTCTTTGAATCTTCTTTATCATGCTAGGATTAACAGGAAAAAGCTAAAAATTTCAGAATTGCACCGTGCAATGTGGAGATATTACTGTTTGTGCATTTACAATATTCATTGATTTTTGCCATTGAAAAACATGTTTTTCATATACCAGAAATGTTTGAAGCTACTGACTGAATGCAAGGAGCTGGCATCTCACTCTCTTTGAATCTTCTTTATCATGCTAGGATTAGCAGGAAAAAGCAAAAAATTTCAGAATTGCACCTTGCAATGTGGAGATATTACTGTTTGTGCATTTACAATATTCATTGATTTTTGCCATTGAAAAACATGTTTTTCATATACCAGAAATGTTTGAAGCTACTGACTGAATGAAAGGAGCTGGCATCTCACTCTCTTTGAATCTTCTTTATCATGCTAGGATTAACAGGAAAAAGCAAAAAATTTCAGAATTGCACCTTGCAATGTGGAGATATTACTGTTTGTGCATTTACAATATTCATTGATTTTTGCCATTGAAAAACATGTTTTTCATATACCAGAAATGTTTGAAGCTACTGACTGAATGAAAGGAGCTGGCATCTCACTCTCTTTGAATCTTCTTTATCATGCTAGGATTAACAGGAAAAAGCAAAAAATTTCAGAATTGCACCTTGCAATGTGGAGATATTACTGTTTGTGCATTTACAATATTCATTGATTTTTGCCATTGAAAAACATGTTTTTCATATACCAGAAATGTTTGAAGCTACTGACTGAATGAAAGGAGCTGGCATCTCACTCTCTTTGAATCTTCTTTATCATGCTAGGATTAACAGGAAAAAGCTAAAAATTTCAGAATTGCACCGTGCAATGTGGAGATATTACTGTTTGTGCATTTACAATATTCATTGATTTTTGCCATTGAAAAACATGTTTTTCATATACCAGAAATGTTTGAAGCTACTGACTGAATGAAAGGAGCTGGCATCTCACTCTCTTTGAATCTTCTTTATCATGCTAGGATTAGCAGGAAAAAGCAAAAAATTTCAGAATTGCACCTTGCAATGTGGAGATATTACTGTTTGTGCATTTACAATATTCATTGATTTATGCCATTGAAAAACATGTTTTTCATATACCAGAAATGTTTGAAGCTACTGACTGAATGAAAGGAGCTGGCATCTCACTCTCTTTGAATCTTCTTTATCATGCTAGGATTAACAGGAAAAAGCAAAAAATTTCAGAATTGCACCTTGCAATGTGGAGATATTACTGTTTGTGCATTTACAATATTCATTGATTTTTGCCATTGAAAAACGTCCAGAAATGTTTGAAGCTACTGACTGAATGAAAGGAGCTGGCATCTCACTCTCTTTGAATCTTCTTTATCATGCTAGGATTAGCAGGAAAAAGCAAAAAATTTCAGAATTGCACCGTGCAATGTGGAGATATTACTGTTTGTGCATTTACAATATTCATTGATTTTTGCCATTGAAAAACATGTTTTTCATATACCAGAAATGTTTGAAGCTACTGACTGATTGAAAGGAGCTGGCATCTCACTCTCTTTGAATCTTTATCATGCTAGGATTAGCAGGAAAAAGCAAAAAATTTCAGAATTGCACCTTGCAATGTGGAGATATTACTGTTTGTGCATTTACAATATTCATTGATTTTTGCCATTGAAAAACATGTTTTTCATATACCAGAAATGTTTGAAGCTACTGACTGAATGAAAGGAGCTGGCATCTCACTCTCTTTGAATCTTCTTTATCATGCTAGGATTAACAGGAAAAAGCAAAAAATTTCAGAATTGCACCTTGCAATGTGGAGATATTACTGTTTGTGCATTTACAATATTCATTGATTTTTGCCATTGAAAAACATGTTTTTCATATACCAGAAATGTTTGAAGCTACTGACTGAATGAAAGGAGCTGGCATATCACTCTCTTTGAATCTTCTTTATCATGCTAGGATTAACAGGAAAAAGCAAAAAATTTCAGAATTGCACCTTGCAATGTGGAGATATTACTGTTTGTGCATTTACAATATTCATTGATTTTTGCCATTGAAAAACGTCCAGAAATGTTTGAAGCTACTGACTGAATGAAAGGAGCTGGCATCTCACTCTCTTTGAATCTTCTTTATCATGCTAGGATTAACAGGAAAAAGCTAAAAATTTCAGAATTGCACCGTGCAATGTGGAGATATTACTGTTTGTGCATTTACAATATTCATTGATTTTTGCCATTGAAAAACATGTTTTTCATATACCAGAAATGTTTGAAGCTACTGACTGAATGCAAGGAGCTGGCATCTCACTCTCTTTGAATCTTCTTTATCATGCTAGGATTAACAGGAAAAAGCAAAAAATTTCAGAATTGCACCTTGCAATGTGGAGATATTACTGTTTGTGCATTTACAATATTCATTGATTTTTGCCATTGAAAAACATGTTTTTCATATACCAGAAATGTTTGAAGCTACTGACTGAATGAAAGGAGCTGGCATCTCACTCTCTTTGAATCTTCTTTATCATGCTAGGATTAACAGGAAAAAGCTAAAAATTTCAGAATTGCACCGTGCAATGTGGAGATATTACTGTTTGTGCATTTACAATATTCATTGATTTTTGCCATTGAAAAACATGTTTTTCATATACCAGAAATGTTTGAAGCTACTGACTGAATGAAAGGAGCTGGCATCTCACTCTCTTTGAATCTTCTTTATCATGCTAGGATTAACAGGAAAAAGCAAAAAATTTCAGAATTGCACCTTGCAATGTGGAGATATTACTGTTTGTGCATTTACAATATTCATTGATTTTTGCCATTGAAAAACGTCCAGAAATGTTTGAAGCTACTGACTGAATGAAAGGAGCTGGCATCTCACTCTCTTTGAATCTTCTTTATCATGCTAGGATTAGCAGGAAAAAGCAAAAAATTTCAGAATTGCACCGTGCAATGTGGAGATATTACTGTTTGTGCATTTACAATATTCATTGATTTTTGCCATTGAAAAACATGTTTTTCATATACCAGAAATGTTTGAAGCTACTGACTGATTGAAAGGAGCTGGCATCTCACTCTCTTTGAATCTTTATCATGCTAGGATTAGCAGGAAAAAGCAAAAAATTTCAGAATTGCACCTTGCAATGTGGAGATATTACTGTTTGTGCATTTACAATATTCATTGATTTTTGCCATTGAAAAACATGTTTTTCATATACCAGAAATGTTTGAAGCTACTGACTGAATGAAAGGAGCTGGCATCTCACTCTCTTTGAATCTTCTTTATCATGCTAGGATTAACAGGAAAAAGCAAAAAATTTCAGAATTGCACCTTGCAATGTGGAGATATTACTGTTTGTGCATTTACAATATTCATTGATTTTTGCCATTGAAAAACATGTTTTTCATATACCAGAAATGTTTGAAGCTACTGACTGAATGAAAGGAGCTGGCATATCACTCTCTTTGAATCTTCTTTATCATGCTAGGATTAACAGGAAAAAGCAAAAAATTTCAGAATTGCACCTTGCAATGTGGAGATATTACTGTTTGTGCATTTACAATATTCATTGATTTTTGCCATTGAAAAACGTCCAGAAATGTTTGAAGCTACTGACTGAATGAAAGGAGCTGGCATCTCTCTTTGAATCTTCTTTATCATGCTAGGATTAACAGGAAAAAGCTAAAAATTTCAGAATTGCACCGTGCAATGTGGAGATATTACTGTTTGTGCATTTACAATATTCATTGATTTTTGCCATTGAAAAACATGTTTTTCATATACCAGAAATGTTTGAAGCTACTGACTGAATGCAAGGAGCTGGCATCTCACTCTCTTTGAATCTTCTTTATCATGCTAGGATTAGCAGGAAAAAGCAAAAAATTTCAGAATTGCACCTTGCAATGTGGAGATATTACTGTTTGTGCATTTACAATATTCATTGATTTTTGCCATTGAAAAACATGTTTTTCATATACCAGAAATGTTTGAAGCTACTGACTGAATGAAAGGAGCTGGCATCTCACTCTCTTTGAATCTTCTTTATCATGCTAGGATTAACAGGAAAAAGCAAAAAATTTCAGAATTGCACCTTGCAATGTGGAGATATTACTGTTTGTGCATTTACAATATTCATTGATTTTTGCCATTGAAAAACATGTTTTTCATATACCAGAAATGTTTGAAGCTACTGACTGAATGAAAGGAGCTGGCATCTCACTCTCTTTGAATCTTTATCATGCTAGGATTAACAGGAAAAAGCAAAAAATTTCAGAATTGCACCTTGCAATGTGGAGATATTACTGTTTGTGCATTTACAATATTCATTGATTTTTGCCATTGAAAAACATGTTTTTCATATACCAGAAATGTTTGAAGCTACTGACTGAATGAAAGGAGCTGGCATCTCACTCTCTTTGAATCTTCTTTATCATGCTAGGATTAACAGGAAAAAGCTAAAAATTTCAGAATTGCACCGTGCAATGTGGAGATATTACTGTTTGTGCATTTACAATATTCATTGATTTTTGCCATTGAAAAACATGTTTTTCATATACCAGAAATGTTTGAAGCTACTGACTGAATGAAAGGAGCTGGCATCTCACTCTCTTTGAATCTTCTTTATCATGCTAGGATTAGCAGGAAAAAGCAAAAAATTTCAGAATTGCACCTTGCAATGTGGAGATATTACTGTTTGTGCATTTACAATATTCATTGATTTTTGCCATTGAAAAACATGTTTTTCATATACCAGAAATGTTTGAAGCTACTGACTGAATGAAAGGAGCTGGCATCTCACTCTCTTTGAATCTTCTTTATCATGCTAGGATTAACAGGAAAAAGCTAAAAATTTCAGAATTGCACCGTGCAATGTGGAGATATTACTGTTTGTGCATTTACAATATTCATTGATTTTTGCCATTGAAAAACATGTTTTTCATATACCAGAAATGTTTGAAGCTACTGACTGAATGAAAGGAGCTGGCATCTCACTCTCTTTGAATCTTCTTTATCATGCTAGGATTAGCAGGAAAAAGCAAAAAATTTCAGAATTGCACCTTGCAATGTGGAGATATTACTGTTTGTGCATTTACAATATTCATTGATTTATGCCATTGAAAAACATGTTTTTCATATACCAGAAATGTTTGAAGCTACTGACTGAATGAAAGGAGCTGGCATCTCACTCTCTTTGAATCTTCTTTATCATGCTAGGATTAACAGGAAAAAGCAAAAAATTTCAGAATTGCACCTTGCAATGTGGAGATATTACTGTTTGTGCATTTACAATATTCATTGATTTTTGCCATTGAAAAACGTCCAGAAATGTTTGAAGCTACTGACTGAATGAAAGGAGCTGGCATCTCACTCTCTTTGAATCTTCTTTATCATGCTAGGATTAGCAGGAAAAAGCAAAAAATTTCAGAATTGCACCTTGCAATGTGGAGATATTACTGTTTGTGCATTTACAATATTCATTGATTTTTGTCATTGAAAAACATGTTTTTCATATACCAGAAATGTTTGAAGCTACTGACTGAATGAAAGGAGCTGGCATCTCACTCTCTTTGAATCTTCTTTATCATGCTAGGATTAACAGGAAAAAGCAAAAAATTTCAGAATTGCACCTTGCAATGTGGAGATATTACTGTTTGTGCATTTACAATATTCATTGATTTTTGCCATTGAAAAACATGTTTTTCATATACCAGAAATGTTTGAAGCTACTGACTGAATGAAAGGAGCTGGCATATCACTCTCTTTGAATCTTCTTTATCATGCTAGGATTAACAGGAAAAAGCAAAAAATTTCAGAATTGCACCTTGCAATGTGGAGATATTACTGTTTGTGCATTTACAATATTCATTGATTTTTGCCATTGAAAAACGTCCAGAAATGTTTGAAGCTACTGACTGAATGAAAGGAGCTGGCATCTCACTCTCTTTGAATCTTTATCATGCTAGGATTAACAGGAAAAAGCTAAAAATTTCAGAATTGCACCGTGCAATGTGGAGATATTACTGTTTGTGCATTTACAATATTCATTGATTTTTGCCATTGAAAAACATGTTTTTCATATACCAGAAATGTTTGAAGCTACTGACTGAATGCAAGGAGCTGGCATCTCACTCTCTTTGAATCTTCTTTATCATGCTAGGATTAGCAGGAAAAAGCAAAAAATTTCAGAATTGCACCTTGCAATGTGGAGATATTACTGTTTGTGCATTTACAATATTCATTGATTTTTGCCATTGAAAAACATGTTTTTCATATACCAGAAATGTTTGAAGCTACTGACTGAATGAAAGGAGCTGGCATCTCACTCTCTTTGAATCTTCTTTATCATGCTAGGATTAACAGGAAAAAGCAAAAAATTTCAGAATTGCACCTTGCAATGTGGAGATATTACTGTTTGTGCATTTACAATATTCATTGATTTTTGCCATTGAAAAACATGTTTTTCATATACCAGAAATGTTTGAAGCTACTGACTGAATGAAAGGAGCTGGCATCTCACTCTCTTTGAATCTTCTTTATCATGCTAGGATTAACAGGAAAAAGCTAAAAATTTCAGAATTGCACCGTGCAATGTGGAGATATTACTGTTTGTGCATTTACAATATTCATTGATTTTTGCCATTGAAAAACATGTTTTTCATATACCAGAAATGTTTGAAGCTACTGACTGAATGAAAGGAGCTGGCATCTCACTCTCTTTGAATCTTCTTTATCATGCTAGGATTAGCAGGAAAAAGCAAAAAATTTCAGAATTGCACCTTGCAATGTGGAGATATTACTGTTTGTGCATTTACAATATTCATTGATTTTTGCCATTGAAAAACATGTTTTTCATATACCAGAAATGTTTGAAGCTACTGACTGAATGAAAGGAGCTGGCATCTCACTCTCTTTGAATCTTCTTTATCATGCTAGGATTAACAGGAAAAAGCTAAAAATTTCAGAATTGCACCGTGCAATGTGGAGATATTACTGTTTGTGCATTTACAATATTCATTGATTTTTGCCATTGAAAAACATGTTTTTCATATACCAGAAATGTTTGAAGCTACTGACTGAATGAAAGGAGCTGGCATCTCACTCTCTTTGAATCTTCTTTATCATGCTAGGATTAGCAGGAAAAAGCAAAAAATTTCAGAATTGCACCTTGCAATGTGGAGATATTACTGTTTGTGCATTTACAATATTCATTGATTTATGCCATTGAAAAACATGTTTTTCATATACCAGAAATGTTTGAAGCTACTGACTGAATGAAAGGAGCTGGCATCTCACTCTCTTTGAATCTTCTTTATCATGCTAGGATTAACAGGAAAAAGCAAAAAATTTCAGAATTGCACCTTGCAATGTGGAGATATTACTGTTTGTGCATTTACAATATTCATTGATTTTTGCCATTGAAAAACATGTTTTTCATATACCAGAAATGTTTGAAGCTACTGACTGAATGAAAGGAGCTGGCATCTCACTCTCTTTGAATCTTCTTTATCATGCTAGGATTAACAGGAAAAAGCTAAAAATTTCAGAATTGCACCGTGCAATGTGGAGATATTACTGTTTGTGCATTTACAATATTCATTGATTTTTGCCATTGAAAAACATGTTTTTCATATACCAGAAATGTTTGAAGCTACTGACTGAATGAAAGGAGCTGGCATCTCACTCTCTTTGAATCTTCTTTATCATGCTAGGATTAGCAGGAAAAAGCAAAAAATTTCCGAATTGCACCTTGCAATGTGGAGATATTACTGTTTGTGCATTTACAATATTCATTGATTTTTGCCATTGAAAAACATGTTTTTCATATACCAGAAATGTTTGAAGCTACTGACTGAATGAAAGGAGCTGGCATCTCACTCTCTTTGAATCTTCTTTATCATGCTAGGATTAGCAGGATAAAGCAAAAAATTTCAGAATTGCACCTTGCAATGTGGAGATATTACTGTTTGTGCATTTACAATATTCATTGATTTTTGCCATTGAAAAACATGTTTTTCATATACCAGAAATGTTTGAAGCTACTGACTGAATGAAAGGAGCTGGCATCTCACTCTCTTTGAATCTTCTTTATCATGCTAGGATTAACAGGAAAAAGCAAAAAATTTCAGAATTGCACCTTGCAATGTGGAGATATTACTGTTTGTGCATTTACAATATTCATTGATTTTTGCCATTGAAAAACGTCCAGAAATGTTTGAAGCTACTGACTGAATGAAAGGAGCTGGCATCTCACTCTCTTTGAATCTTCTTTATCATGCTAGGATTAGCAGGAAAAAGCAAAAAATTTCAGAATTGCACCGTGCAATGTGGAGATATTACTGTTTGTGCATTTACAATATTCATTGATTTTTGCCATTGAAAAACATGTTTTTCATATACCAGAAATGTTTGAAGCTACTGACTGATTGAAAGGAGCTGGCATCTCACTCTCTTTGAATCTTCTTTATCATGCTAGGATTAGCAGGAAAAAGCAAAAAATTTCAGAATTGCACCTTGCAATGTGGAGATATTACTGTTTGTGCATTTACAATATTCATTGATTTTTGCCATTGAAAAACATGTTTTTCATATACCAGAAATGTTTGAAGCTACTGACTGAATGAAAGGAGCTGGCATATCACTCTCTTTGAATCTTCTTTATCATGCTAGGATTAACAGGAAAAAGCAAAAAATTTCAGAATTGCACCTTGCAATGTGGAGATATTACTGTTTGTGCATTTACAATATTCATTGATTTTTGCCATTGAAAAACGTCCAGAAATGTTTGAAGCTACTGACTGAATGAAAGGAGCTGGCATCTCACTCTCTTTGAATCTTCTTTATCATGCTAGGATTAACAGGAAAAAGCTAAAAATTTCAGAATTGCACCGTGCAATGTGGAGATATTACTGTTTGTGCATTTACAATATTCATTGATTTTTGCCATTGAAAAACATGTTTTTCATATACCAGAAATGTTTGAAGCTACTGACTGAATGCAAGGAGCTGGCATCTCACTCTCTTTGAATCTTCTTTATCATGCTAGGATTAGCAGGAAAAAGCAAAAAATTTCAGAATTGCACCTTGCAATGTGGAGATATTACTGTTTGTGCATTTACAATATTCATTGATTTTTGCCATTGAAAAACATGTTTTTCATATACCAGAAATGTTTGAAGCTACTGACTGAATGAAAGGAGCTGGCATCTCACTCTCTTTGAATCTTCTTTATCATGCTAGGATTAACAGGAAAAAGCAAAAAATTTCAGAATTGCACCTTGCAATGTGGAGATATTACTGTTTGTGCATTTACAATATTCATTGATTTTTGCCATTGAAAAACATGTTTTTCATATACCAGAAATGTTTGAAGCTACTGACTGAATGAAAGGAGCTGGCATCTCACTCTCTTTGAATCTTCTTTATCATGCTAGGATTAACAGGAAAAAGCAAAAAATTTCAGAATTGCACCTTGCAATGTGGAGATATTACTGTTTGTGCATTTACAATATTCATTGATTTTTGCCATTGAAAAACATGTTTTTCATATACCAGAAATGTTTGAAGCTACTGACTGAATGAAAGGAGCTGGCATCTCACTCTCTTTGAATCTTCTTTATCATGCTAGGATTAACAGGAAAAAGCTAAAAATTTCAGAATTGCACCGTGCAATGTGGAGATATTACTGTTTGTGCATTTACAATATTCATTGATTTTTGCCATTGAAAAACATGTTTTTCATATACCAGAAATGTTTGAAGCTACTGACTGAATGAAAGGAGCTGGCATCTCACTCTCTTTGAATCTTCTTTATCATGCTAGGATTAGCAGGAAAAAGCAAAAAATTTCAGAATTGCACCTTGCAATGTGGAGATATTACTGTTTGTGCATTTACAATATTCATTGATTTTTGCCATTGAAAAACATGTTTTTCATATACCAGAAATGTTTGAAGCTACTGACTGAATGAAAGGAGCTGGCATCTCACTCTCTTTGAATCTTCTTTATCATGCTAGGATTAACAGGAAAAAGCTAAAAATTTCAGAATTGCACCGTGCAATGTGGAGATATTACTGTTTGTGCATTTACAATATTCATTGATTTTTGCCATTGAAAAACATGTTTTTCATATACCAGAAATGTTTGAAGCTACTGACTGAATGAAAGGAGCTGGCATCTCACTCTCTTTGAATCTTCTTTATCATGCTAGGATTAGCAGGAAAAAGCAAAAAATTTCAGAATTGCACCTTGCAATGTGGAGATATTACTGTTTGTGCATTTACAATATTCATTGATTTATGCCATTGAAAAACATGTTTTTCATATACCAGAAATGTTTGAAGCTACTGACTGAATGAAAGGAGCTGGCATCTCACTCTCTTTGAATCTTCTTTATCATGCTAGGATTAACAGGAAAAAGCAAAAAATTTCAGAATTGCACCTTGCAATGTGGAGATATTACTGTTTGTGCATTTACAATATTCATTGATTTTTGCCATTGAAAAACATGTTTTTCATATACCAGAAATGTTTGAAGCTACTGACTGAATGAAAGGAGCTGGCATCTCACTCTCTTTGAATCTTCTTTATCATGCTAGGATTAACAGGAAAAAGCTAAAAATTTCAGAATTGCACCGTGCAATGTGGAGATATTACTGTTTGTGCATTTACAATATTCATTGATTTTTGCCATTGAAAAACATGTTTTTCATATACCAGAAATGTTTGAAGCTACTGACTGAATGAAAGGAGCTGGCATCTCACTCTCTTTGAATCTTCTTTATCATGCTAGGATTAGCAGGAAAAAGCAAAAAATTTCCGAATTGCACCTTGCAATGTGGAGATATTACTGTTTGTGCATTTACAATATTCATTGATTTTTGCCATTGAAAAACATGTTTTTCATATACCAGAAATGTTTGAAGCTACTGACTGAATGAAAGGAGCTGGCATCTCACTCTCTTTGAATCTTCTTTATCATGCTAGGATTAGCAGGATAAAGCAAAAAATTTCAGAATTGCACCTTGCAATGTGGAGATATTACTGTTTGTGCATTTACAATATTCATTGATTTTTGCCATTGAAAAACATGTTTTTCATATACCAGAAATGTTTGAAGCTACTGACTGAATGAAAGGAGCTGGCATCTCACTCTCTTTGAATCTTCTTTATCATGCTAGGATTAACAGGAAAAAGCAAAAAATTTCAGAATTGCACCTTGCAATGTGGAGATATTACTGTTTGTGCATTTACAATATTCATTGATTTTTGCCATTGAAAAACGTCCAGAAATGTTTGAAGCTACTGACTGAATGAAAGGAGCTGGCATCTCACTCTCTTTGAATCTTCTTTATCATGCTAGGATTAGCAGGAAAAAGCAAAAAATTTCAGAATTGCACCGTGCAATGTGGAGATATTACTGTTTGTGCATTTACAATATTCATTGATTTTTGCCATTGAAAAACATGTTTTTCATATACCAGAAATGTTTGAAGCTACTGACTGATTGAAAGGAGCTGGCATCTCACTCTCTTTGAATCTTCTTTATCATGCTAGGATTAGCAGGAAAAAGCAAAAAATTTCAGAATTGCACCTTGCAATGTGGAGATATTACTGTTTGTGCATTTACAATATTCATTGATTTTTGCCATTGAAAAACATGTTTTTCATATACCAGAAATGTTTGAAGCTACTGACTGAATGAAAGGAGCTGGCATATCACTCTCTTTGAATCTTCTTTATCATGCTAGGATTAACAGGAAAAAGCAAAAAATTTCAGAATTGCACCTTGCAATGTGGAGATATTACTGTTTGTGCATTTACAATATTCATTGATTTTTGCCATTGAAAAACGTCCAGAAATGTTTGAAGCTACTGACTGAATGAAAGGAGCTGGCATCTCACTCTCTTTGAATCTTCTTTATCATGCTAGGATTAACAGGAAAAAGCTAAAAATTTCAGAATTGCACCGTGCAATGTGGAGATATTACTGTTTGTGCATTTACAATATTCATTGATTTTTGCCATTGAAAAACATGTTTTTCATATACCAGAAATGTTTGAAGCTACTGACTGAATGCAAGGAGCTGGCATCTCACTCTCTTTGAATCTTCTTTATCATGCTAGGATTAGCAGGAAAAAGCAAAAAATTTCAGAATTGCACCTTGCAATGTGGAGATATTACTGTTTGTGCATTTACAATATTCATTGATTTTTGCCATTGAAAAACATGTTTTTCATATACCAGAAATGTTTGAAGCTACTGACTGAATGAAAGGAGCTGGCATCTCACTTTCTTTGAATCTTCTTTATCATGCTAGGATTAACAGGAAAAAGCAAAAAATTTCAGAATTGCACCTTGCAATGTGGAGATATTACTGTTTGTGCATTTACAATATTCATTGATTTTTGCCATTGAAAAACATGTTTTTCATATACCAGAAATGTTTGAAGCTACTGACTGAATGAAAGGAGCTGGCATCTCACTCTCTTTGAATCTTCTTTATCATGCTAGGATTAACAGGAAAAAGCAAAAAATTTCAGAATTGCACCTTGCAATGTGGAGATATTACTGTTTGTGCATTTACAATATTCATTGATTTTTGCCATTGAAAAACATGTTTTTCATATACCAGAAATGTTTGAAGCTACTGACTGAATGAAAGGAGCTGGCATCTCACTCTCTTTGAATCTTCTTTATCATGCTAGGATTAACAGGAAAAAGCTAAAAATTTCAGAATTGCACCGTGCAATGTGGAGATATTACTGTTTGTGCATTTACAATATTCATTGATTTTTGCCATTGAAAAACATGTTTTTCATATACCAGAAATGTTTGAAGCTACTGACTGAATGAAAGGAGCTGGCATCTCACTCTCTTTGAATCTTCTTTATCATGCTAGGATTAGCAGGAAAAAGCAAAAAATTTCAGAATTGCACCTTGCAATGTGGAGATATTACTGTTTGTGCATTTACAATATTCATTGATTTTTGCCATTGAAAAACATGTTTTTCATATACCAGAAATGTTTGAAGCTACTGACTGAATGAAAGGAGCTGGCATCTCACTCTCTTTGAATCTTCTTTATCATGCTAGGATTAACAGGAAAAAGCTAAAAATTTCAGAATTGCACCGTGCAATGTGGAGATATTACTGTTTGTGCATTTACAATATTCATTGATTTTTGCCATTGAAAAACATGTTTTTCATATACCAGAAATGTTTGAAGCTACTGACTGAATGAAAGGAGCTGGCATCTCACTCTCTTTGAATCTTCTTTATCATGCTAGGATTAGCAGGAAAAAGCAAAAAATTTCAGAATTGCACCTTGCAATGTGGAGATATTACTGTTTGTGCATTTACAATATTCATTGATTTATGCCATTGAAAAACATGTTTTTCATATACCAGAAATGTTTGAAGCTACTGACTGAATGAAAGGAGCTGGCATCTCACTCTCTTTGAATCTTCTTTATCATGCTAGGATTAACAGGAAAAAGCAAAAAATTTCAGAATTGCACCTTGCAATGTGGAGATATTACTGTTTGTGCATTTACAATATTCATTGATTTTTGCCATTGAAAAACGTCCAGAAATGTTTGAAGCTACTGACTGAATGAAAGGAGCTGGCATCTCACTCTCTTTGAATCTTCTTTATCATGCTAGGATTAGCAGGAAAAAGCAAAAAATTTCAGAATTGCACCGTGCAATGTGGAGATATTACTGTTTGTGCATTTACAATATTCATTGATTTTTGCCATTGAAAAACATGTTTTTCATATACCAGAAATGTTTGAAGCTACTGACTGATTGAAAGGAGCTGGCATCTCACTCTCTTTGAATCTTCTTTATCATGCTAGGATTAGCAGGAAAAAGCAAAAAATTTCAGAATTGCACCTTGCAATGTGGAGATATTACTGTTTGTGCATTTACAATATTCATTGATTTTTGCCATTGAAAAACATGTTTTTCATATACCAGAAATGTTTGAAGCTACTGACTGAATGAAAGGAGCTGGCATCTCACTCTCTTTGAATCTTCTTTATCATGCTAGGATTAACAGGAAAAAGCAAAAAATTTCAGAATTGCACCTTGCAATGTGGAGATATTACTGTTTGTGCATTTACAATATTCATTGATTTTTGCCATTGAAAAACATGTTTTTCATATACCAGAAATGTTTGAAGCTACTGACTGAATGAAAGGAGCTGGCATATCACTCTCTTTGAATCTTCTTTATCATGCTAGGATTAACAGGAAAAAGCAAAAAATTTCAGAATTGCACCTTGCAATGTGGAGATATTACTGTTTGTGCATTTACAATATTCATTGATTTTTGCCATTGAAAACGTCCAGAAATGTTTGAAGCTACTGACTGAATGAAAGGAGCTGGCATCTCACTCTCTTTGAATCTTTATCATGCTAGGATTAACAGGAAAAAGCTAAAAATTTCAGAATTGCACCGTGCAATGTGGAGATATTACTGTTTGTGCATTTACAATATTCATTGATTTTTGCCATTGAAAAACATGTTTTTCATATACCAGAAATGTTTGAAGCTACTGACTGAATGCAAGGAGCTGGCATCTCACTCTCTTTGAATCTTCTTTATCATGCTAGGATTAGCAGGAAAAAGCAAAAAATTTCAGAATTGCACCTTGCAATGTGGAGATATTACTGTTTGTGCATTTACAATATTCATTGATTTTTGCCATTGAAAAACATGTTTTTCATATACCAGAAATGTTTGAAGCTACTGACTGAATGAAAGGAGCTGGCATCTCACTCTCTTTGAATCTTCTTTATCATGCTAGGATTAACAGGAAAAAGCAAAAAATTTCAGAATTGCACCTTGCAATGTGGAGATATTACTGTTTGTGCATTTACAATATTCATTGATTTTTGCCATTGAAAACATGTTTTTCATATACCAGAAATGTTTGAAGCTA